>NW_007727887.1:177683-206067 GCF_000696425.1 Galeopterus variegatus
TTTTTTTTGACATTCCCCCCCAAGAAGCTTTTCCTTCTTTTTTTTTTTTTTTTTTTTTTTTTAGTCTTTTGTCTTTTTCCCATGTCCGGCAACGGATTGCAACCCTCAGTGTTGCCCCCGTACCGGACCGGGGACCGGCAACGGGATCGCAAGCCTCGGCGTTGCTCCCGCGCCTCGCTCAGCCAGTGAGCGGGAACCGGTCTGTATATGGGATCCGAACCCTCGGAAGGGAGCGCCACCGCGCTTCCCAAGCGGCGCACTACCCAGTGCGCCACCGGGCCGGCCCTTTTCCTTCATTTCTCTTTCTTTTTTCCTTTTTTTTTTTTTTTTTTTTTTTTTAGTCTTTTGTCTTTTTTCCATGTCCGGCAACGGATTGCAACCCTCAGTGTTGCCCCCGTACCGGACCGGGGACCGGCAACGGGATCGCAAGCCTCGGCGTTGCTCCCGCGCCTCGCTCAGCCAGTGAGCGGGAACCGGTCTGTATATGGGATCCGAACCCTCGGACGGGAGCGCCACCGCGCTTCCCAAGCGGCGCACTACCCAGTGCGCCACCGGGCCGGCCCTTTTCCTTCATTTCTCTTTCTTTTTTCCTTTTTTTTTTTTTTTTTTTAATCATGGGAAGAATTGGTAATAAAATTACTGAGTTTTTGTGCTTCTGAAAGTTTGTTTTTTCTTTGTCTGCACCCTCCGCTTATAGATTGGATGGGTAGATAATTTTATATTAAAAATTATTCTCTCTCTGCCCTTTGAAGGCATGGCTACATTATCTTTCAGCATCCAATGATCTTGCTGAGAAGGCTGATGTCAATCTTCTCATCTTCCTTTGTAAGCAACCTAGTTCTCTCTCTGGAAACTTTTAGAATTTTCTCTGTTCATATGAAGTACTGAAATTTTTTTTTTTTATCAAGGAACACTGTTAGACGTCCAACTGGTCCAGCTGTTTTGTAAATAGTTATATAATTTATTCTAATGATTTTCTCCCCTGTCTACTCTTACTATTCTTTCTTGATTTATAATTTCATGCTTTTATTGAATTTAAGTAATTTTTATATTTTAAATTGCATATATGTAAACTAACAAAATTAAAAGTTACTTTGCTTGTATTAAAATCTGTAGGTATTTAGACATACATCATCAAATCAGAGCAGAGAAGTTATTTTAAAATGTCCTAAATATTGAATCTGTTAGGACACAAATTCTAAACCTGTCCTACTGCATTTCGTTGGCAATGGAAGGCAATGTTTTCAGCTGTGCTGATCTCTCTTGTAGGCTGGTTCTGCATGGACTCCAGCTGGAGCCCTATTCTCTGTTCTTCAGGTTGTCCTTGACACCCTGTGAATAAAATTAACAAAGGATTATTCATTGGCTCAATGGTCTTATTCAAGATTGCTTCTTTTTGGGAGAATAAGGTATATTTACTTGAAGTCCAAACTGTTCTTTAACCACTCAAGTCGCCACTGACTCTAAATAATTAGGACTTACTAAATTTATTCTGTGAGAAATGAACACTTTGGGAAGCTCTGCAAGACAGGCGTGTCTTCCCTACATTTCTGTATTCCTTCCACTGTCCTGTCTCCCTTTTATTCATCTCCTCACCTCTTTCTTTTCTTTTAGTTTGTCTTTTCTCCAGTTCTGTCCCTAAAATAAAATAAAATAACACAGAGAGACTGGAACCAATTTTCTCTCCCAGTATAATACTTGTTTAAGGAATGACTTAGTTCTTCCTAAAAAAATGATTCACAAATATGAGATAATGTGGCATGATGCCTGTTGAGGTTCTTTGGGGATGGCATCTGAGTGGGATAAGAGAGCATGAGGAAGCAGCTCTAAAAATTAAATGTGGCCTACTAAAAAGTTTTTCAAGCCAGTTAATTTTACAATGAGGCAGCATGACAATGGTTAAGAGAGCCAGATTGCCTCGGTTCAAATCCCAGCTCCACCATTAGGAACTCCATGACTCGGACAAAATTTTTAACCTCATATTGCTTTAGTTTCTGCATAGGAGTATATAAATTGAAGGCAATAATGGTACCTATCTTTTAAAATTGCTGATTAAATGAGTTAATATTTGTAAAGTGCTTAGAATAGTGCTGATATAGTAAACACTATATAAAACTTCTGAACTAGATTTAAAAAAATAAATGAATAGGAAAATTTTGGATAAGAAAGTAAGACACAAGTCATGTTGCAACAATATGCTTTTCAAACATGATTATTCTTGGATATCTTTGAAATTAGAAAATAAGCAGATTTTCAACACGGATTGTGATATGCAGAAAATAGTAGAGACGAAAAAAATAAGGATAACTTGCAATTATGCCTACAAAATCCCAGTCATTTGTAGCTTAATTAAGAATGGTTCATGGTACTCTTAATTTAACGTTTAGTCACAGTCAGTTCTTTAGATTCTGAGGGCTTTTTCACATAGTCATACTCCTCCTTTAAGTCTTTTCTACTGAGTATATGAACAACATTAATATTAGCTCCAATTGCTATATTTCCAAAGAAGCTTTAAAAAGTGTTAAGCTGGACTGTTTTCAAAGAACAATTCTATAACAAGAGACTAGACTGTGGTTTGAAAGTGACTGGTCTTATTAACGGGAGAGGGAAGCAGGGCCTGATGAAAAAGGAAAAAAGGAACAAGGTGATGATTATATCTTCCACTTTCATCTTAGGCTTCCCAAAGCACCTGAAACCAAGAATCATTATCATTTCTTTAAATAGATGAAGCAAGTGAGATAGTGAGTTCAGTGTGCTTCCCAAGGTCACACTCTAACTTGCTAAGACAGCGATAAAAATCCAATATGCTTGATTGGTGTCTGCTGCCCACGCGTCCTTTCCGCATCGATTCGGTGCGTGGTGTGGAAAGCAGGTGGGCAAGATGATCTTCAAAGTCTTTCCAACCCTGCCATCTTGCTCAGTGGTCCCTTTTTTATGACTCGTTGATTGCATCAGACAAGATTTCCTTCACACTGCTTCTGCTCAGGCAGAATCCTTGCTGGTTGAGAGGTCAGAATGATGTATCTGTTCCCTGGTGATTCTCTTGTGCCACTTTGGCTGTTTCTCATATGTTCAGTTCTTGTGGAAGAATCTAAGTCCTCCAAAGTGGTTTTGGGTTTTTGTGGGTCTTTGTTTTATTGATAACTTGCCCGTGGAATGCCTGCCCTGTTTGTGGTTGATTTCAGAAAGCTTTGGTATTTCATTAATTGTGAGTGACTTTTGTCTTAATTCTCTTGAGTTTAACCCATTGGTCATGTCTTCAGACCCAGTTGAAGAGAAGGATGTAGGAAGGTACTCTGAGCTATCCAATAAGGTCGCCAATAGGCAGAGGAGCCTATTGAGATCAAAATTGAAAGTAACCAAAATTAAAAATTCAGTCCTTCATTTGCACTTGTCATATTTCGAGCACTGAATAGCTACACGATCTCTCTCTCAGCTTTAGCCTCATCATCTCTAGAATGGAAAAGCTGGGTTAGATGAATGTAACATTTCTCTGGCACTAGCATTCTGTGATTTTTCCAGGGACTTTTTTGGGGTTTGTACTACTATCTTGGTTTCAGTCCTTGAAAATTTCTATGAGCAGAGATGCTGTCTCTCTCTCTCTCTTTCTTACCTTCACCTTGTATGTTGGAACCAAGTGTTTGACAAAGAATATGCTAATGTATTCAACAAAAGCTTTGTGTACTAAATATAGACTAGAGTTTTAAAGAGCATTTTTTTTTCTTTTATGAGTGTTGGCAGGTGTTTTACTATGAAACAGGTCCCAGAAAGAGATGAGGACACGTTCTATTTTGAGATAAAAGCTTTATCTAAGAGGTAGAAATGACATGTAATAGATGCTATTACAGTTAATGAAATCAGGACAGCAGTTGATTTTTATTTGATTGTGTGAGGCAAATCTTTCCAAGTTTCCATGCACAAATTTTGAGCATATGCTGGCAGTAGAACCTATTGTCAATCAATCAGAACCACTGACTGGACCCTGCTCCATTCTTTTTTGTAACCCTGTGGTTCTAAGAAAAAAGAATAAGAAAAATAGAGGTTAAAATTGTGGAGACTGGAACTGCCCTCTCCTTTCCCACTACTCACTTGAAAGGGCAGCAATTAATTATCCAGTGAGAAATATTTATAAACCTTAGTTTACAAACTAAAACAAATGATTAGAAAATCACATAATGTGGAATTTCTGTTTATATCCCTTCTAAAAGTAAATGGGAGAGTATGGTGTTAATTATCTGAAAAAGGGAAATTTTAAAACCCCGAATGAGGCAAATTTCCAAAGCACTGATTATTGTGCTAATTGTCTTTTGCTTGTTATTTCAATCCCTTAACTAGGAAGATTCTTAGCATATGTCTATTTTCCTCCTACTTTCTTCAGGCAGAAATTCCCTTAGGGGAAGTTGCCTGACAAAATCATTAAGTTGAAGTTTCATGAGCCTAGGTAGGATAACGTTTGGAGATGACTGATTACACAATTGCTGCTAATTGTTTGTGGGACTTGGAATGTCTCTAACGTCCTAAAGGGGAATCCTTTCACTTGTAATACATCAAAAGAATGGCAGTTTTCTCTAAGGATAAGATTCTTTGGGTGTCACAGAGAAATATTTCTGAGACAACCTTGCATCAGCTTTTTATTTTCTGATAAAAATAATACCCCTTTGTCACCAAAATACAATTTATAGCTACCAGACCATCCCAGCTATAATGGTTGCCCTTCAACAGATTATTCAAGGCCTCTTTGGTTGCAAGTAAGAAATTATATACTAACTTCATCCCATTAGAACCCTACTGATCTGAAAGTATTGATATACTTAACAAACCAGCATACTACTCAAACTCCTAGGGTAGCTTCCTTTTGAACAGAGCTGATTTATGAGTAAATTGCCTTAAGCATGTTCAACTTTAGAGTATTTTATGCAGAGTGTAATTATTACTCTATTTTTGGCATCAATTCACCAAAGCCTCTGAGATATTTTACTAAGTTGTAGTTAATAAATAACCATTAACTGTGACACTACAGTGACTCCATAATGTCTGGAATCCTCAGCCACACCACATCAAAAGTCTACCCATGATCTTCTTGTTTCATATCTACAACAGGGCACTGCTAATTACACAACAAGTACTCACCAACTATTTTCAATAATTCATAAAACAAACATTTATCAAATGCCTCCTATGTATGACACAATGTGACCACCTTAGTAACTGTGGAATTGTACATTCATAACACACACATATGTGTGCACACATACATACGCATCCTATCCTTCAGGTTTAAGAAAATGAAAGCCATTTATGTCTTAATCTACTGGACAAAAGCTCTGCTTATCTTGTTCTCATTACCATTGGTTTGGAAAAATGTCCAATATTCAGCAATTATGAAACTACAACTTTGATGTGTGCATGGGGAGGGGATAAGAACTGTAAAAACATAAAAAATCTTTTCCATTGGTAAGCTGTTACACATCTTGTACACAGCTTCCATGTTGGCCCTACAAACTCTTGAATTGCAACCCTGAAATTAAGCTGGGTGTGTGGACATTGTGGCACATATGGATTTTGACAATAGGTCTGGGTGTTGTTTGGTGACAAATGGTGGCTGAAGTCATGTGGAATGGATTGGGATAAAGAAATTAGACTGGAAACTGAGGAATGCAGGCTGCGACACAAAGCCTGGTAGGTTCACAGATAGTCAAAATCTTAGCCCAGAAATTAATTATTAAGTGGACAAGAAATTGTACCTTGAGCTAAAAGAGGAAAAGAAAAGTGTCAAGGCAACTTTATTGAGTAGATACTCATCAACTGGGCCTGGATTAGAACCAGGAATGCCTTGGGTCCTTGGAAGGAGTTAACAATAAAATCAGGTAACTTCCTTGTTCTTCTGCCCTCGTTGGAAGCCATAATAATTTTGCTCTCTCATTTTAGCTAAGAAGAATAGGGCCAAGGATTGGAAAGGAAAACATCCCAGAGATCAGAACCCCTTGTTTTCTTTTCTCTCTTCTCGTGCAGGCAGACACAGTAGAGTCATAGAGACTCGCGCTCTTTTCCAAGGGCCTGAAAAGAAAAATGCTTTCATTATTTTTCCAATCACTGGCTCCAATCTCATCCTCTCTTTGTTTACCTCGCTGATGCTTGGAAGGTAGGTCACACTTGCTTAGCATGCAGACACCACTTTTAACTGCCTTTGAAGCGAAAGATTAAGGGAAAAGGAAATGAATACTGTATATGCAAAAGGAAGAATGCTTAGCATCACTCCCTTAGCTAGTTGACCATGCAGAAAAGTAATTGCCAACAGTGATTTGGGGCCTGCATTTTGCAGGCAGTACATTTAAGTACATACATAAGGCTTTCTTAGCAAATGATCACAAACTCCAAGATGTCACTTTTGTATTCTTATCTAGCTTTTTCTTCATTTCTCCTCAGACACAGCTGTTAAGGTATAGAATTTTAACATGAATACTCAAATTCCATTTCTTGAACTCTAACTGAAGTGTGATTAAACTTAGAATAGAATGAGTTCTTTCCTGCCATGTAAGCCACAATGCGGGAGGGGGAAACGACTCTTCGTACCACTTTACTTTTTTGGATCCCGTGAGCATGCCCTTCGTAAAAAGCAATATCCGAACTCTTCAGGTTGCTAGCAAACAATGCCATCGATCCTATGAGCCATTTATATAAAATCTAAAATGCCAGTAATCATGTCATTTAATCTCTGATGTCTCCTGGCTTAGACCCATTTTATTTACAACTCAATATTGAGCTGTCTTCTTTAGTCAAGAAAAACTCTAGACCCATACTTCAGAAACTTTAATGAGCAAAAACATCACCTGCGCATTTGGTAAACACAGATTCCTAGACCTCACCCCAGGAATTTAGTAGGTGTTCAATTGGAGGGACCTGATAATGGTTTCCTCCCTAATATGCTCTGGGGTGACACTGATGCCACTGGTCCATGAGCCATTTGAAGAGCATTGCTCCTGGCTGAAGAACCCATATTGAGGACCCCCCACAACCAGTACCTAAAACAGCGCGCACACACACACACACACACACACACACACACACACACACACACACACACAATCTGCTTTTATCTAAGGCAAGGGATTTGGTAGGTTCATTTCAGCATAGGGTAGTAACACTTTTCTTCTTTACAAGACATTTCAGCTGCCTTCAGGAAATAGCAGAGAGAGTTAGAGGGCCATTAGGGTAGACCGTCGAGAACATCCCAGACTTTAAAACCCCAAACAAAGGAGAAGCTTTTAATGCAGACATCCATTCAGTGCTTACTAGGAACAGAGTACTGCTGACACATTGTTTTAGAAAGACCATTTAAAACCTCTAATCAATTGGTAATTATTAATATTTATTCCTCCTCTGATGAAACCCCCAGCATATATTTACTTTCTAAAGGTTGTTAGTAAAAGCAGATAAACTGATAAAAAAATTGTCTTTTGGGGGATTTTCCTCCTGTTTGTTTCAAACTCTGTGTGTGTGTGTGTGTGTGTGTTCTTGTTTTCTGTGAAGAAGAAGTAAATTACTACCCCTATTTTATCCCTTTCTTGTTTGGAGCTACACAATTACATCATTGCTGCCATGCCAGCAATCAAAAAGGATCTGGTTATTTGGGAACAGTTATTCAGAATGAATTGTTCCTTAATGCCCCTACATGTGGATCAGTTTGATGGGACAGCAAGAAGTCTGTAGGCCAGTGCAATATTTCTTGTAGCATTTTGCTGTCAGTGGTTTTCACTCCTGCCCTTGAAAGGCTCAGAAGTACTGGATAAACCATATTATACCAGTCCTTATCTTTCTTATGGGTATTGGGGACAGATATTCTCATTAACTCCCAGCTTGTGAATTATGGGCCAGCCATTTACTGTACAGAATAATAAATTGTCCAGAACTTTATGTGCATGGATACTGGCTCTGAATGTTGGCTTTCCTGCCCATGCAGACTAGTTATTTGTTGAAGCCAGTCTAGAGCTTCCGTGAATGAACTTATTAATTGAAAATGAATCCTGATTATATTTTTTGCCATTTACCAATTCTCAAACAATTTCTCTTGAGTATAATTTTAATGCTGGCATGTTCTTATTTTTTAAATGGCCAGAAACCCGGACCACTATAAATCAGACCTAATACTTTCATGTTTTATTTACACACTTGCCTCTCGGAACCAGATGATTCTTAATTGGATATTATATTTATTTGACATAATTAGTGGTTTTATAAGGCAAAATTTTGCTTGCAGCAATATGTATAGAAAAATATTATGCAAAACAAAGTGTTTGATTTCCTTAATGGGATGAAATAGAGGTAGAAATTGGACAAAAGCTAATACATTCTATGGCATACCAAGCACTCAATAAATAGGTATTGGATTATGGATTGATTTATTATTGGGTAGTAACCATAAGAATTCAATAGAAGTGTTTGAAACAATGCTCACTTTTATCAAGCTTGAGTTGGAATGTAAGATCTGGGCTCATATTTTGTGGGGCTTTCCTGAAGTTGGCCTCATCAAAGATAGTCTCGACGAAGCTGTGTGTGTTTAATCAGTCATTGTCTCTGAAAGGAGGGTATCACTGTAATAGGTAGTAAATCCACTCATACAATGGCTCTCTTTGGATCAACAAACGAGATGATGTATGGAAAGCAAGAGGCATCTTTTGAGAAAATTCTGGAAACCTAGATAATCATTCTAATGATGTAATCACTTCACTGTTCATAAAAGTACAAAATAAGCAGACCAAAAATAGCTGATGGGGTAGGGGAGGAGAAACCTAGTGATCCCAGCCCCAAACTGAAGGAGCATATGCACATTTTAGGAATGTTGCAATAAACAAATGTGCACTGTTTCCTCTCTCTAGGTGCTAAGCTGTCCAACTTTCGGCAGCTTTGTCTTGTTAATGGTAAACACTCCTTTCTGTCCCAGGCAGTCAGAGCCAACCCTGACATGACTGCTTTTAATACTCATAATCACAACATGACTGACAACATTCCTGATAGATTAGGCATCAACCTGAAGCAAGACTACTGGGAAGTACAAAACATATGTAATGTATTTTGCAAAGGAGGCGATCTTCCCCTTATTCCTTTAACTTCTTGTTCTAACAAGGATGAGCAGGGACGGTGAAATAGTGACTATAAAATATCACAAATCTATATGTTCTAGTCATGACTGAGTTTATGCTTCTTGTACTTTGTTGTATTTTGTTTTTCTTTCAAAGTTGGTAAAGTGTTTAATTTTTTTGAATTTCACAGTGTTTCCGCTTTGCTAAGGGATAGCAAGGGTAGATAGGTGGGTTCATGCATAGGCCAGAGTTTTATATGGGAATAGAGTGCATCTGGCATTCAAGATGTTGGTGCAGGACCTAGAAATCAAAGTGAGAGACACCCAAGGGGGAAGTAAAACTTGACAGGGCTTTCAGAATTGGTTTGGCTTAGACCGGCTGCCTCCTGCTCACCCCTACTCTGGAGATTCACCTTCCAAAGGCAAAAGGGTTTGCCTTATTATAATAGGGTTTGTGATATGCCTCATGCCAGTGTGTACCAGGAGCATGGAGTATAGATCCCAGTGCTATTCTGTACTCTAAGCAAAGCCAGTTAAAGAAGAGCAAAGAGAGGGGAGATAGGTTGGACAGAGGTGGAAGATAAGCCCCAGAACTAAAAAGCTCTGCAGTTTTGGGGCCATGATAATTGAATACTCAGAATAGTGTAATATAAATACATTTATAATAAATATAAATTGGGAAAATTCAAAGATTCTGTATTGGAGTTATTGGTTGAAAAATTGTCCTAAGGGCACAGGTATGAGGAAATAAACTGATATTTATTAAGCATCTTTTATGAGACAGGCAGGTGCTAGAAGCATTATATGAACAATGGTTAAGGGATTCCAAGAAATTCACCCAATTGTACTGGCACACCAATGTTCATAATGGGTATGTAGCAAGCATTCAATAGGAACAGCATCCCTGCAGATTATTGTAATATTGACTAAAGCATGGCCCTTCCCCCTGACATAGACTACAATATTGAGTGCTATCTTAAGAAGCTTAGAATTTGTTCTGTGAGAAAGCCTTCTATGGGAAATAGAACTCACTGTGTGGGAATTTGTTTTATGGAGGTGGTTTGTTATTGAAGCTTATTAAGGTAGTCAACAACTATATCAGAGCTGCATGTTAAAGAGATCCCTCCAACTACAGTGTGAAAAACTCATCTGAGTTTGAAGGTTACTTAGGGTTAAGACAGTGAATTGAGGGTTAAGACATTTTGAGCATGAGAAGCTAGCAGAACACCCATGCCAGGATGGATGTGATAGTTGTTGGAAATGCAGGTGAAAAAAAAAAGATTAGAGATGAAAATATAGACATGCAGAGTGTTCCACATCCTGTGCAAGAGTGAACATGAGTTCAGGTCAAGGAACATAGGTGAGACAACTCATGGCTCTTTGACTTTTGGGTATGTCCCAAGATTAAGCAGATATAGTTGCTTTTTAAAGAGATCACTGTTCTTCCTTATGATGCTTTTCTTTAGAGTCATTCGAGTCCTTGTTGTCTAGTGCACCAAGATTACTATTCAAGTTGAGAGATTGGACAGAGGACAAGATGGGTCACACCTTCTGTGACCTGTAAGCCAATCCCAGACTGGAAAAGCTGTTATGAATTGCTGAACGACATGATTGTTTTTAAAAGCCTGGGCTTGGTCTTATCCATATGCATAGAGGAGGAGACTAGGGCAGTGAACTAGGACCAGGAGATGAGAAGGCAGAGTGGGCAGAGAGCAAGCATGGGGGAGACTGGTCTCTGTGGCAGGAATGGGACCCCACTTCTCAGCAGAGCTCAGAACTGGAACAGTGAACAGTCAGAATGGGGGCGAGTGGAAGTGCCAACAGGAAAAGGCAGATGGGTATCAGGGACTAAGTAGCTGGGAGAGAACAGGGACAGCAGGGATCAAGGATCCATGCAGAGAGACTGGCAGCACATGTAGAAAGCAACAGTAAACACCAATGTTGTGCCAAGTATTTGCTTCAGCTCAAGTTACGAGTAATTTTTCTGCATTAGTGAGAACGAGTAGGCTTAGCTGGACAGCCCAAGTCCTATAAAAAGGGATAGATAGGACGGAAAGAACTGGACAAGGCTGTTCTTGACAACTTCATTCCAGATAAGAACTCTGTTTCCTGGGATAAGGCATAAATAATCTTCCTTAATTCCTTTCCTCTTTCTTTCCTTAGTCTAGAGCTATATTTCTTAACTTTTGGATGGGCAACACTTTGAGGATTGAGTGAATCCTAGAGACCCACTCGTCGGAGAATTGCAAAGACTCATGTAACCTCAAATATTTCCTATAATTATAGGGATTTATAGACTCCTTTCAGACCTCTGGCTGAGAACACTGGTCCAGAGTGAGAATCAGTCAGCATTTCTGTAATGCATGCTAGCAGCTCTTGTGGAAACATTGAAGGCTCTGCCTCTCTCTTATGTATGTATAGCAGGCAGAAGACAAAGTGAATTTGTGTTAGTGTCCTCACCTCTTGAGTATTCCTAGTTGCACATGTGGAAAAATAGAACTGAAAGATAATATGAATCTTCCATGAACTTTTTGAAGTCTCTCATATATATGTATGAGCTGGTTCTAGCAGAGGGACATTCTTATTGGGGAATATGGGGGAAGAAAGAGATTGCAGCAGCAGGCAGCAGCAGCAGCAGGCAGCAGCAGCAGGCAGCACTGCAGGCCTATTAAGTGCCAGCCAACATAACTATACACTTTACCCTGCTACGTAAACAATATTACACCTAATTTACTGATGAGGAAACTGAGTCTAGAAGAAGTTAGTTTCGACTTGCCCAGGGGCAGATAGCTACGTCCATCTGACAATGAGGAAGTTCATCCTTCTATCTCTCCAACTTCCCCGTCTTGCTTGTGGGGACAATCTCTTCTTTTTGCCCTTTGCAGAAAAAAAAATTAATGTTAACATTTCAAAGTTTTCTATTCCATGTTAGCTGCCAAGCTAAATAGGGCTGCCACTAGCCTATAAAGTGCCTCTGTGCGAATTAGAAAAAGGCCACCCTTCTTCCAGGTGGAGGCAGCCCTTTGCCAGGGCACATGGCTCGGCAAGCAGAGCATGGGCTGGATTTCAGACCCCTTGCCCCTTTGGCCAGATGCCCTTGTGCAGTGAACAACCTGCCCAACTCTATGTAGCAGCTCTGAGCCAAATTCCCCCAAATGCTATCAGAGTTGAGGAGCCAACAGCAAAGCTTTGTTCTCAGGAAAAGCTGTAGTGTATTCGTGACAGTTTCTCACTGGTCTTGATATTCAGTAGCTGTGTCTGCTTAAACAAATTGCTCTGGAAGTTTACTCTTTTGAAAAGGCATGTACATAAAGATGGAAAGATAAAACTCTCAACAGGAAACCAGGGCAGATCATAACGCTGCTGCAGTTCAGCAAATGAAAATATATCAATAATGAGATGAAGCCCAATTTGAAACAACTTATGTTGTCTTTGGGCCTCAACAATAATCTCTTTCCCATTATTAGAGAAAACGTGAATCTTTTTTTCATTACTTGTAAATCCAAATCTTGTTTTCAAGAGATGATCATGTTTAGCTAAAATTGCTTCCACTTAGCTACGATAGTGGAATGACAAGTATGTTATTGTTGATGTTTCTTGGCATTATTATTAGTCAGTTATCAAACCTCAAAGGAAAAATCATGGACTGAAACTCTGTAAAAGTAATCTTATTTTCATAAATACGTTCTCAAATAATTATCTCATGTCCAATATCCACTTAGCCTTAATATAAACCTCTCATGTGAAACAGGGATAGTTGTAGATGACTCAGAAATCTGTTAGGAAAACAAATAGAAATGATAAGGCACATTTTGTGATTTATTAGCATCTGTATTGACTGTGAACTTCCAAGCTTGTCGCAGCTGTACTGCTTTTTTTCCAGAGTCTGATGGTTTTCTTCAGAGAACATAATCAATTTACCAATCTAGCCCTGAGGCTGCCCCCAATTTCCTCTGGTTCTATATGTTAATGTGCAAGCAAAGAAGACTGCTGAATTATTTAAGAAACTGAAGGGAGTAAAAATTATCCTGGAGTTAAGGATTGCCAATATTTTCTGTATTCTCCAAAGTAGTTGCCACAAAGATATCCCATCAGTGCTAGATAAAATAAATTTTCTTCCTTTTCAGGTTTAGAATCTTTTCTTGCACGTGGATGTGAGACAGCGAGCTGCTCAGTGGCCCATTGCCAGCTCTGAGATGGTGAACGTACTCAGGGAGACTTGGAATTCAGGAGGAATTATTAAACAAGGATTTAGACTAGAAATGGGCAACTCATCATGCAGAAAAATGGAGCTGGAGGGAGAGTTGGTGAATCGGATGCTCATTTATGATCTTGGTGGTGTGCCCTTTCTTTTGCCCTTCAGTTCCTTGGACCCTGCTTTCTCATCACATCTCCTTGCCACTGGATACATTTATCCATACTGAGATACCAGTGTCTGATTATGGGTTGCCTGTACAAGGAAAAGTTATATTTCAGACAGTCTAACTTTACCACTGAGCAGAAAAAGAGAGTACATGGAGGAGAACCTTTCTGCCCACCCAGCGTGCAGGTCGTAAGGCCCCTCTCATATTCACTTAAATTCACTCATTCTAAGTAGGAGGAAAATCCCTCCAAGTACCTCAAGTAGGAAATTCTGGGTCTCTGTAATGCAGGGAGAGAAAGAAAATGAGCAGACACTATCGGTGGCAGGAAGGATGAATTTGGAGAGAGCAGAAATTCTCATCTGTAACAACAGGCAGATGCACCAGGCGTGAAATAATTTCTAAATATGTTGAGTAAATTATTTTGAATGGCTTGATCAAATGAGGGAAAAGTAGAGCACACTATTTGTTTAAGGAACAAAGAGTCTTGGAAACTAAGCATCTCAGGCAGATACATGGACATGACACAAAAATAAAAAAAACAAAACATATGGAATTAGCCCTTACTCTCTCCATGCACTAAAGTTGTGTGTTAGGACCATTGCTTTCTTTTTCTTTTTTTATTTTTTTTCAGCAACATTTCACCATTTTTAATTGATTTTCCATTTCTTCTAGATATTGGTAGCTCTTTTTATTATTATTATTATAACATAGTCGATTGTGTGTATCTGTGGGGTACAGAATTGATTATTGTTACCTACGTGCAATATGTGATGCTCAAATCAGGATAATTAATATATTCTACATTATACAATGTAATTGGTTTTTGGCCCTTTGCCAATTGCTCCCTTACCATCCCTGTACCCGCTGACCATTGCTTTCTTAGGAATCCAACAACTATGGCTAGTCTTTGGGTTCCTGGACTAGGCTGATTTGTCCCAGTATTGGCTTATGACTCTGCTTTCCTTACCTCTTGTTCTACTAGGCCATTTGACCCCCTACAAACCAGATATCCAGCAGCTAACTGAATTTTTAATTTTTTATCCATTGTTTTAGCGTTATATAGGGTGTTGCAATTTTTGCTGTTTTCCATTGTCATAATTTCCGATAGTGGAATGACCACTTGTGCAGTAACCAACCTGTCCAACTCTGTGTAGCATCTCTGAGCCAAATTCCTCGAAATGCTATCAGAGTTGAGTTTCAAATTCAAAACAGTTTATATTTTTCTACTCAGAGCTTGTGAATCCTACCACTGGTTTCACCAACCCCCCCCCCCCAACTATGGAGTATTAGAAAAATAAAGGTGTTTTTTTGGTCTTGTGTAAGGACTTTCTCCAAGGGCTTCGTCACTGATACCCTAGCTTATGGACAGGATCAGGATGCAGCTTTGTCAGGCAATTTGAAGCAATATAAACCAAATCCTTTCACTGGGAGTTGAGCAGTGCCCATTTCAGCAATGAGACCTCTTGTATGGGAAGACGAGGTGTCATTAAACAGAGCCTGGCAGCAACATGTGTGAGAACATTGCATCACAAGATCACATGAAAGCTGTTATTGACCAGTTTGAGAAGAGGGTGCCTTAAAACCATCATATCTGGTGTGTCATTGATCTTTAGAAACTCCCACCCTGCTGCACTTCAGCACTTACCAACAAGTTTAATAACAATACCCCAAAGAAAGAAATACTCACTAGAAAGAGCAGAGGACATTGAGGCCCTGGAGTCCTTCCTTGATTTTAATATTTTCAAGCTCTTCCAGCTGCAGCCCTTTGATTCATCACTATCAGGAGACTGTAGACTGAGATTGAAATTCCCTTCCTGCTGAGAAGAAAGGGAGCTTTGATATGAATAAATAAGCTGTATGTTTGTTTGTATTGATATCTGCTTTATCTCCTTATGTGGATCTGGGGGAAGATTAATAATGGTAATGAAAACACTTCAGAAATAAATATGACCTACCTAACTGACCTGTCTGCTGAAAGTTGGTGCTTTAAGAAGTGGGGTTAGCAGGGGTAGCAATGAAGAGAGGAAAGGAAAAGAATTGCAACCTGCTCTTCAGAAAATGAGCCTTTGAGATTTATAACTTTTTAATTTTTATCTATTTTTGTCAGTGGAGAGGTAGAGAGCTGGATAAAATAGTGTGTGCTAATCTACGTTATTATGCACATGCACATACAATGTTGTGGGGCTGCTTAAGAGAATGTTTAGCTAGAGTGTGAAAATGCCATCATTCTTGTTTGTGGACAGATAAAATGACTTGGCTTTGTCTAGAAAGTAGTGGAGAACAGACTTCTATTTCAAACAAGTAATTAGTCAGTTAAAAATATTGTTCAAATTGCATTTTATAGATGTTACATAGTATCCTCGAGGAACTATGAATTCAGTACCTTGAGTTGAACATGCAAACTAGAACTACATCTGTTGACTGGATTACTTAAACTTGAATCTCTAATTCCATTGTACCTTATATCAAGCCCGTCCTCGAAGTGATAGAAATAATGTTCTATGCAATGAAACTACAAAATGTTCCTAATAAAAAATAATAGGGATTTAATGCTTTTTACATAGAATTCAGTATTTGGAAAAGCTCTTTTTATACATTTGTGGTGTGATTCTGAAAAGAGGCTTCCAGCAATTAGTGACAGAAACAGTGTGCAAGAGAGTGGAATATTTGTTATATCAATGAGAAAGGGTGTGCCTTTGATGAACATGGGCTTGATTAAAAATCACAGAATGTAAAACTACAATGGTTCTCAAAATAATCCAATCTTTGGCAAATGAAGAAACAACTCAGATCAGTCAAGGTCACGTTTTAGTGTGCTACAAAGCTGAATCACATAAAATTGGCTCAACCTAATTCTACAGGTTGTGATCTCCAAAAATAGCTATTTCACATGGTTCAACCAAATAGAATCTGAGCTGCCTGTCTCCCAATCCACTATTGCAAGTAGTCAAAGAGAGCAGAAATCAGAGGCTCTGATTGTGACTTGTGCTTAAGGACCTACTTAGATTCTCTTTCCAAGGTCAGGCAGAATAAGCCAAAGATGAATTGGTAGAAAAAAGACAGACACAGAACTGAGGGACTCACACAAACAGAAAAGTAGCAGTAAGACACACACACACACACACAGAAAAAGAGACACAACAGATGAAAAGTCCATATTTTATTGAGCACCTACTGTGTTACCTGCACAATTCTAGACATGCATATATATTGTATATATAATTTTCACAAAAATATTGTTCTGTAAGTATTATCTCTACTTGGCATATGCAGAAACTGAGATTCAGAGTTAACAGAACTTTCCACAAGTCACACTGAGAATATAAACCAGATTATGGCCACTTCTTTGCTTAAAAAAAACCAAAAAACAACAAAAGCCAGTGGTTTCCCATTGTTCTTTAAATCAACCAGACATGCCATGGTGTTGTAGGCTCTATATGTCGTGGCTACTTCACCATTTTCCTTCCTACCCCTCACAACACTCCAGCCACATCCGCCTCTTTTTTTGTCCCCAGAACACATCAGGCCCTTTCTTACCTCTGCTCCCTTACACTTGCTGTTCTCTGCAGCAGGAATGCCTCCTGTCCTAGCCCTTTGCATGGATGGTTCATTGTCATCCTAAGGTCTCAAATGCCCCATTCTTCCCAGACCATTCTAACTGAAGCTGCCCTTCCCCTGGTCTGCTCTAGCTTATTATGCTGTTTTCTCTCTCAATAGCACCTGCTACAGTCTGTAATCATCTTTTATCATCTACTCTAGTGTTTGTATGGTTCATGTCTATTTCCCTTGCAAGATTGTTAGTTCCTTAATGTCAAAACCTTCTGTTGTCAAAACCTACCAGGTATCTGACATATAGTATATGTTCAGTAAATATTCACTAGTACATGGATAAAGTTTGGGGTTTTTTTTCTTTTTTCTTTTCCTTTTCAATTTTTTTTCTCATTTTATTAATTTTTTCTTAATTGACACATACTTGCATATATTTACGGGGTACACCGTGATATTCTAGGTACATGCATACACTGTGCAATGATAAAATCAGGTTTTTTTTTTTTACGTAGTACATTTTTTTATTGGTTATGAATATTCGTTACACTTCCCCCTGTGTAACGGAGATGAAAAAACGAATTACATGATTACTGAAAACACTATGTATGCATTGAGAGGCCTGGAAGGACTGCACTTCAGTAATTTCCTCATTAGGAGGAGAAAACTGAATATGACAGCCCGATTCAAAGTTAGCCTCTCCCTTCTATTGTAAAGACAAGGAAGTTTCACAAGAAAATTCAGTTGATTTAATCATTACAAAAAACACAAGGACATGGGCAGAATTATGGCTAAGTATAGTTTTAACAAATGGAAACTAGTAGCATCAGTGAAATAAAGTGCCTTTCCATAATGCAGTTTGTAAAAGGTTAAGTCAATTCACCAACAAAAGCTTGTTCTTAGCAAACACTGTCTTTTGTTATAGCAATTTCCTTAGTATTTTTATACAACAATCAAGCAACTTTCTTTAACATATCAATCAGTAGGTTAACCAAGGACATCTGTCCTTGAGCCAGCAATTTTGCTGTGTTACAATTCTTTAGCTACAACGGATACTTTAGCCTGGGGAAAGTTTCCTGTCTTTTGCAAGCTTAACATTTCTATGTGTAATTTTAAAAAGTTAGGTTATACCTGAAACTACAGGGCTTTGGAAGATAGGCCCTGTGAAATACATTTGTTTTATTAATGTTAGTATACTCCACAAATGTTCATGAGATACAAAGCTGATTGTCACCCCTTGTGCCCAGGATGTGATGGCAAGATCAATATTGGCAGCATGCCCATTACTACAAATTGAAATTATACTCCATGTTCCCCCTCAATTATCCCCAACCTCCCTCCCCTTCCCCCCTTTCCCCACTTCACTTTATATCCCTAGGTGTGTTCTCTCTCTCTGCAAGTCCAATGCACCACTGCGGTTTTTCTTTTCTTCCTTCTTTCTCTCTTAGCTCATACTTATGAGTGAGGACATGAGGTATTTACCCCTCTCTGCTTTGCTTATTTCACTCAATGTAAGTTTTTCCAAGCTCATCCATGTCATTGCAAATGGGAGAATTTCATTCTTTTTTATGGCAGAGTAGTATTCCATGGAGTATATATACCACAGTTTCCTTATCCAACTATCCATCAATGGACTTTTGGGTTGGTTCCATATCTTGGCTATTATAAACAGAGCTGTGATGAACATGGGAGTGCAGGTATCCCTTCAACATGATGATTTCCATTCCTTTGGGTATATACCCAGAAGTGGTATTGCTGGATCATATGGAAGGTCTGTCTGTAGTTGTTTGAGAAACCTCCATACTGTTTTCCACAGTGGTTGTACTAATGTATAGTCCCACCAACAGTGTAGGAGCATTCCCTTCTCTCCACACGCTTGCCAGCATCTGTTATTCTCTGTCTTTTTGACTATAGCCAGTCTAATAGGGTGATTGAGGTGATATCTCAATGTGGTTTGTGGGAGAAAATTTTTGCTAACTATGCATCCAACAAGGGATTAATATCCATAATATACAAGGAACTCAAGCAATTACACAGTTAAAAAAACCAATTAAAAAATGGACAAAGGAGCTGAATAAACATTTTTCAAGGAAGACATACAAATGGCCAACAAGTACATGAAAAATGCTCAACATCACTAGTCATCAGGGAAATTCAAATTAAAACCACATGAATAAAGTTTTAGGGCAAGAATTTAAATTCAGGTTTGCCCCTAAAGCATGTGTTTCTTCCATTGGAGTATAAGGATCTCCTATTGGTGGTTACACAGATAAACAGAGAGCTACACACAGAAGCAACACACACACACACATACACAAACAAAAGTCACACACTTGCATGGGATAACATTACATATTTAAGATAATTTGACATATAATCAAAAAAGATGTAAATTTTTCTTTATTTTAAAAATTTACTTACAGTCAAATCGACTTTTTATAGGTGTACAATTCTATGGGTTTTAGCACATGTATAGATTCTTGTAATAACCCTCCAAAGTCAGAGTTCCATACCCCCAAATATTTCCTTCATTTTTTAGTCGAACCTTTACCTCATTTTAACCTGAGAAAATCCCTTACCTACTGTTCATCACTGTAGTTTGTCTTTTTAGAATGTCATAAAATTGGAATCATACAATATGTATCCTTTTGAAATGGACTTTCTTTTCACTTGGCATAATTCCCTTGAGATCTGTCCAATTTGCTATGTATATTAGTTATTTTACATTATTAATGAGTAATATTCCATTACGTGGATATACCACAGTTTGTCATTTGGGTTGTTTCCAATTTTCGACAATTATGGATTGAGCAGCTATAAACATTTGTGTACAGAGTTTTGTGTGAACATAGGTTTTCATTTCTCTGGGTTAAATATCTAGGTGTAGGATGGTTGGGTTGGGCCATTCTTTCCACAGGAGTGGCAAATGCATGTTTAGTTTATTAAGAAACTGCCAAAGTGTTTTTTGGGGTGTTTGTACCAGTTTGCATTCCCAACAGCAATGAGTGAAAATTACTGTGGCTCCCCATCCTTACCAGGGCTTGGCATTATCTTTTATGCATGCATTTATGCACTTATTTATTCTAGCTTTTCTGATAGATCTGTGGTAGTGTATCATTGCTGTTTTAACTTACATTTCCTTAATGAGTAATAATGTTGAGAATATTTTTATATGCTTATTTTCATCTGTATAATTTCTTAACTAAACTGTGTCTTTTCAAATATTTTGCCCATTTTTAATTGAGTTCTTTGTCTTTTTTTTTCCGTCCTGATGTTCCTTTGTATGTCTTTCTTTTCACCTCCTTTGCTGCCTTCTGAGTGAATTCCTCTGTGCTGTCTTCCAATTTCTCATTCTCTCATTAATTGTGTTTAGAGTTTATCTAGTCTATGAGCTTTTAATTTCAGTGACTGAATATTTTATTTTCAGGATTTGTGGTTGGTTATTTTTCAAAACTATATATTCTTTATTTATATCTTTTTTTAGAGTACACTGATCAATCATTTTATTATTTGGCTAAAAATTAGAGTGTAATAACACATTTTAAAAAACAAGTCATTTTGTAGTGGAAATACTGGTATAACTTATGGCTTTGCTATAATTAATATCCTCTGGAGTAAATTTGTTCCACAGCACTAGAATAATCAAATAGGTGTCAGCATTTATAACTACAGCATTGACAACACTGGCTTTAAATCACACTACTTTCTTTGATATTTAGAAGAAGATTTCTGTTATTTATGCATGTTTTGGAGTCAGCCACACTCAGTTCCACATGTGGGGTGATGTTTCTTTACTAAAATTTTATTTATTTATCTTTATTGAAAAGTATTGGTTATACATTTTTGTGGGGTACAGAGTTATATTTCAATACATGTATATAATGCGTGATGATCAAATCAGGATAATTGGCATATTCATTATTATAAAACATAATCCTTTCTTTGTGATGAGGACAGTCAATCTCCCCTCTTCTAGCTATTGGATAACACGAAGTAAATTATTGTTAATTATAGATGTCTACCTTGACTGTATGCCAGTAGAACTTAATTTTCTTATCTAGGTGTTTCATGTCCATTAACCAACTTCTCAGTATCCTTGCTTCTTCTTCCCCTTTCCAGCCTCTGGTAACCACAGTTTGCTCTCTCCTTCTGAGGGTTCAAATTATTATTACTATTATTTGTTTAGTTTAGCTTCCACTTATGAGTGAGGACATGCAATATTTCTCTTTCAGTGCCTGGCTTATTTCTTTTTTTTTTGTCTTTTTTGTGACCAGTAAGGGGATCGCAACCCTTGGTGTGGTGTCGCTCACACCACACTCAGCCAGTGAGTGCACCGGCCATTCCTATATAGGATCCAAACCCGCAGCGGGAGCATCGCTGCGCTCCCAGCGCTGCACTCTCCCGAGTGCGCCACGGGCTCGGCCCAGTGCCTGGCTTATTTCACTTAACATAATTTTCTCTAAGTTCATCCATGCTGCTGTGAATGGCAGAATTTCATTCTTTTTTATGGCTGAGCAGTATTCTACTGTGTATATGTACTACATTTTCTTTATTCAGTTGTCTGTTGATGGACAATGGACATGTCTTATTATTGCATTTTAAGAGTTCTTTATATATTTTGTAATCAAGTTCTTTGAATAACATGCAATTTGAAAATATTTTCTCTCCACCTGTAGTTTATCTGTTCTTTTTCTTGACAGTATTGTTTACAGAGCAATATTTTAAATTTTGATGAGGTCTAATTTATCAATATTTCTGTTATGGATCATGCTTTTGGTGTTGTATCTAAGAATTCTTTGCCTAACCCAAGGTCAGGAATGTTTTCTTCTATAAGTTTTCTAGTTTTACATTTTATACTTATGTTGATGATCCATTTTTAGTTAATTTTTGTTTAAGGAGTCAGGTTTGGGTCAAGGTTCATTTTTTGGCCTATGGATCTCCAATTACTCCAGTGCCATTTGTTGGAAACTAGATCCTTCCTCCATTGAATTGATTTTTCATCTTTGTCAAAAATCAGTTGAATGTACTTGTGTTGGTCTACTTCTGAGTTGTATGTTCTGTTCCATTGTCTTTCTCTTTGCCAAAACCACAGTCTTGGTACAATAGCTGTATAGGAAGCCTTTAGATAAGTGTGAATACTCCAATGTTAATTTTTTAACAGATTGTTTTGGCTATACTATTTTGCCTTTCCATTAAAATTTTAGTGAGATCATACCTATATCTACAAGACGTCCTCCTGGGATTTTTATCAGAATTAGATTAAATGCATCGATCAATTTTGGGAGAATTGGTATCATAACTATATTGAGTCATCTAATCTATGAACATGATATATCAGGTCCAGTATTGTTTGATTTCTTTTATTAGCCTTTGTAGTTTTTAGTATGAAGTTTTGCTACTCTTTATGGAGTGTTTTATAAATGTCAATTAGATCCAATAATTGGTGGTGTTTTTAATTATTTTTGCTTATTTTCTGATTACTTGTTGCAGTGAAAAATGAGGAATATGTGTTGAATTGTGGACTGCCTCTTTTTTTTCCTTTCAGTTATATGAGTTTTTGTTTCATGTTTTTTGAAGTTCTATCATTAGGTGCATACACATTTAGGATTATTATAAATCTTTAGTGAGTTGATTTGCTTATTATGTAATTTCCTTTTTTATCCCTGATATTTTTCTTGGTCCATAAATCTACTTTGAAATTAATAGAAAAACTTCAGCTTTCTTTTGATTAGTGTTTGCATGGGTATCTTTTTTATCCTTTTACTATTAAATTACTTATGCCATTATATTTAAAGTAGGTTTTCTAATAGCATAAAATTGGGTCTTCCATTTTGACAATCTTTCTCTTTTAATTGGTGTGTTGACTATTTACATGTACTGCGATTATTGATATGCTTGTATTTAGGTCTACCATTTTTATTTATTTTTCCTTTCTGCTAGTTTCCTTTTTTTTAAATTATTATTCTCTTTCTCCATACCTGTCTTCTTCTAGATTACTTAAATATTTTGGTTATTCCATTTTAGTTTATCTATTGACTTTTAAAATATTTCTCTTTGTATTAATTTTTAGTATTTGTCTAGGGATTACAGTATACATACTTAACTTATTATAGTCTACTTAGAATTAATATGTTACCCCTTTCAAGGATTGTGGAAATTTTATCAGCATAGAGATCCTTTTGCCCTTCTCCCATTATGGTGTAGTCATCATATGTGTTACATCTATGTACATTGAAACCCTAGTAAGGCAATATTACAATTTCTGCTTTCACCTGTCATTCATACTTAAAGGATAATATGAGAAAAACGGTCTATTGTGTTAATCATATGTCTACCACTTTTGTTGCTCTTCCTTCATTTCTGAAGTTCCAGGTTTCCCGCTGAAACCATTTCTCTTTTTTTTTGAAGAATTTCATTTTTTCACTGCAGCTCTGTTGATGATGTATTTTCTTAGCTTTCTTTCTTCTAGGAATGCCTTTATTTCACCTTTATTTCTCAGGAATATTTTTGCTGGATATAGACTTCTAGTTTGAAGGTTCTTTTCTTTCAATATTTAAAAAATGCTGTTGCCCGGCCTCCTGGACTCCATGGTTTCTGATGAGAAACCCACAGCCATTTGAATCATTCTTTCTCTGTCTGTAATACAACCTTTTCCTCTGGTTGCTTTTAAGATGTTTTTTCTTTGCTTTTAGTTTCTAGCAGTTTGATTATAATGTATCTGGGTATGAATTTCTTTGAGTTTATCTTGCTTAGGATTTATGAGCTTCTCAAATCTGTAAGTCTGTTTCTTATCAAATTTGGGATGTTCTGAGCCATTACTTCTTCAAGTAATTTTTCTGCACCACACCTTTTCCTTTCATTCTGGGATTCTGATAACACAAATATCTTTTGATATTGTCCCGTGGGTCCTCAAGGTGCTGTTCACATTTTCAGATCATTTTTTCTCCATTTTTCAGATTGCATACTCACTATAGATCTGTCTTTAATTTCACCGACTTCACTAAATCATCTCTACTCTGCTGTTGAGTCCATTCTGTGAGTCTTATTTTTTTAAGCTCTTATATTTTTCAGTTCTGAACTTTTTATTTGGCCATTCCTTGTACCTTCTGTCTCTCTGCTGAGACTTTGTATCATTCCATTCATTTCAATAATATTCACTCTTATTTCTTGTAACATAGGCATAATAGTTGCTTTAAAGTCTTTATCTGATAATTCTAACATCTGTGCTATCTCAGGGCTTGGCATTTCTTGATCGTCTTTTTCTTTGAGAAATGTTGAGATTTTCCTAATTCTTCACATGTTGAGTAACTTGGGATTGGACCCTAGACATTTTAAATATTATATTATGAAACTCTATGGAGAATGTATGGAGAATATTGACTTTAAAAAAAATTGTTAGTGGGCAATTGACCTTATTGTGTTTAGGCTGAAAGTTCCTATCCCCGTTCTATGGTCTGTGGTTCTAATATACATCCCATTTTCAAAATCTCATATGTTCTTTGGATCTGCCACTTATTTGAGCCTCCTCATGGCCAGTATGGAACCTGGGCAGCTTACTACCCCATACTTAACTCCTCAAAGCTTTTAGAATACTCTCTAGATTCAAATCCATTTCTGCACAGCTCAGTGGTGAGTTTAGGAGTTCATACACAACTTTTTTTTTTTTTTTTTTCCTTTTTGTCTTTTTTCGTGTCCAGCAATGGATCGCAACCCTCAGTGTCGCGCCCGTACCGGACCGGGACTGGTAACGGGATCGCAAACCTCGGTGTTGTGCCCGCACCTCGCTCAGCCAGTGAGCAGGAACCGGTCTGTATGTGGGATCCGAACCCTCAGCGGGAGGGCCACCACGCTCCCAAGCGGCGTACTGTAGCAGTGCGCCACCGGGCCGGCCCCATACACAACTTTGTGGGATCATTTCTTTGGCTCTTTCCTCTTTAGGATCTCCCTTATACTCTCTGGCTCCAGAAGGCACTCCTTTATGGCCCTCTGGGAAGAAACCCAGGACTTAATTTTGCTGTTCTGTCACAGACTGCCTGTGACTTCACCACTCTCTGGGGCGAAGTGGAAAAATAAAATAAAAGCTATGGGGATACTCTCCCTCCAGACTCTTAGCATCACGATCCCTTTTGTCAAGGGAAGGACTTCCTCCTCAGGTTTAAGGCTCTTGCCTAAACCATGGCATTGCCTGCAAGTTTGTGCAGGAGATGACAACAACGACAAGAACAACCAAACAAAACCAAGATCCATGCCCCCCTCCACACACTTTCTCTTACCTGCAAGGATACCCTCTCCCACTCTTGTTGGACATTTTTCTGTTTGCACCCGTGGTGCAGTTCTGGGTGGTTCCAGCTGCTTTTGAGCACAAGTCAGGAGAAACTGGAGGCAAAAAAAACATTGGGAAACTCCCCGCTGATTTGATGATATGTAGAGATAAGCTTTCCTTCCCCAATCTGCCTGCTATCATTTATTTTTCAGAATCCTGGGATAGTCGTTCCATGTATTCTGTCAAAGGTTTTTAGTTGTATTCAGTAAGGGAGATAGGGGAGGGATTGTTTAACCCGTCTTAATTAGGATTGGAACCTCGAGAAAGACTTTTAAAGTTGTGTAACTTTTTTGCAACTATAGGTAAAACTGTAACCAACAAGTCAGATTAAGTTAAAATGAGCTCTAAATCCAGCATTAATTGTTATTGATTCTAATCCTATACCAAAAAAGGCAAGCAAACAATAAACATTGCTAGGAATTTTGAGTTGCAACTATTCCTATTCAGATTATTTTATGTTTTTCAGGAAAGTGCCCATCTGAGCAGCAGACACATTACATGTCCCTCTTCAGTGATAAGCTTTGCTGCAGACTGACCACTTTATGGACTAGTACTTCTGTCTTTTAAGATTCATGGTTTAGTATAGGCTTGCTACCTGGAAACTAATTTTATAATAGTATCCTAAAACACACACACAGACACAGATACACACACAAATGCACACCCCTCTTCTATACTATGTGCAGTACTTAATAATTGTTGGAAATGACAGAAAATTTAAAATTAAGAAGTTCCAAGAAATAACTCAATAAGGATAATACTTAAAAGTAGGAAGTCTTTGTTTTTAAAGGAACTTATTTTTTAATTGGCATGTATTGATTGTATATATTTATGGGATACAGAGTTGTACTTCAATATATGGATGCAATGTGTGATGATCAAATCAGGGTAATTAGCATATTCATCATCACAGAACTTTATTATTTCTTTGTGATGAAAACATTTGATCTCCTCTCTTCTAGCCATTTGAGAACATGCAATAAATTATTTTTCACTATAGATACCTAGCACTACTGTACACCACTAGAACTTGCTTTTCCTATCTGGCTATAATTCTGTGCCCATTAACCACCTTCTCCCTATCTCCCCACACCCTCCCCTTCCCAGCCTCTAGTAACCATAATTCTGCTCTCTACTTGTAAAAGTTCAAATTATTTTTGTGGCTCCCCCATATGAGTGAGAACATGTGGTATTTATCTTTATGTGCTTGACTTATTTCACTTAACCTAATATCTTACAGGCTCACTCATATTGCTGCAAATGACAGAATTTCATTCTTTTTCATGGCTGAGTAGTTTTCCATTATAGATATATACACACACATACTGCAAAATTAGGATGTCTTGAAAACTTGGGCCGGCCTGGTGGCGCACTGGAGAGTGCGCCACTTGGGAGTGCGGCGGTGCTCCCGCCAAGGGTTCGGATTGCATGTGGAGACCGGTTCCCGCTCACTGGCTGAGCGTGGTGCGGGCGCGACACCAAGGGTTGCGATCCCATTACCGGTCAGTAAAAAAGACAAAAAGGAAAAAAAATTAACTCAAGAGTCTAATTCAATCAATATTTATTGATTCCCTACTGCATTTAAGTAATATGCTATATGCAATACCTATAATATTGTTGGAAATGAAGGGAAAACTAAAAATTAGGAAGTCCAAGAACATTGTAACTTAAGATTCATATTTAGCCAATATTTTTAAAGTTTCTACTGCATGCTAAATACTATGTATTCACACAAACACCATTTTCTATTTATTTATTTATTTATTTACTTACTTACTTACTTACTTATTTATTTATTACAAAATCTTGCCTGTTTAAGTTGAAATTCAGAAGACACTCTGTTAACCTTTGATGGTTTTCAATACTGCATATGTGTAAGAATTTCCTGAGGACGTAATAAAAACACCTCCTTGGGTCCCGTGCATGAAGGTTTGCATCTTGTGGCTTGATAGCTGTTTCCCCAGGTGATTCCAATGCTCAGCTTTGATTCAGAGTGACTTTGGCTGCCTCATGCATTAATTCCCTCACAAAATTCTGATAAATGTTTACCTAACTTTCCCTTGAACATACCAGACTTTATGTACACACACAAGGGTGCTTCAGAAAGTTCATGGAAAAATAGAATTAAAAGATAATGCAAATCTTTCAATGAGCTTTTTGAAGTACCCTCATATATATCTATACATATACATATATGTAAATCTCTGTAGTGTTACAAGAGAACATCCACACTTTGATTCCCTAGCTCGTTGTTGAGATTCATGATTTAGTGTTTGCAGAGGTCTTTTCATCCCTGCTATACGTACTATTAGATGCAGTTCTGAAGAACCTTTTTTCCCCCTTAGCCCTTAGTGGCTATTTCTAGTATCAGGTCCTCAAGTTTTATGACATGAAACAGATTGCTTAGGTTGAGATCTGCCTCCTTCATGCAGCAGCAATCACTCTGTTGAGTTATTGAACTTTGCTGAACCTCTGTTTCATTAGGAAGCTTCCTTTGCTGTGCAGATTTTTCCCTTCCTTCAACTTCTGACCTTCTTTTGGTGTCTTGCATGCTGATTTTCCAATCTTTATCATCAGTAATAAATATTTAGTAAGCACCTATTAGATACAGTATGAGACATGACATGTATATTTTGTGTAATCACCATCTACCTGTCCTGTGGCCAGGGAAGATATTATTTGCTGTCTCTCGTCTCCTTGACTCCAAATGCAGCCTCAGAATCTTTCTAAACACAGGGGTTCAGTCAGCCGCACCAAGCCATGACACCTGACAAATGGGATAAAACTTATTTGCCATAACTATACCATGGTATAAAAAGTAACATCGTGGGCCGGCCCGGTGGCGCACTGCTACGGTGCGCCGCTTGGGAGCGTGGTGGCGCTCCTGCCGAGGGTTCGGATCCCACATACAGACCGGTTCCCGCTCGCTGGCTGAGCGAGGTGCGGGTGCAGCGCTGAGGGTTGCGATCCCGTTGCCGGTCCCGGTCCGGTGCGGGCGCGACGCTGAGGGTTGCGATCCGTTGCCGGACATGAAGAAAGACAAAAAAAAAAAAAAAAAAAAAAAAAAAAAAA
>NW_007727887.1:206367-295225 GCF_000696425.1 Galeopterus variegatus
AAAAAAAAAAAAAAAAAAAAAGTAACATCTTGCATAATCTGAGAAAACACCCATTATTCTCACTTGAGAAACCTTTATCAATATCACCGGATATAACAAAAAAGAAGACTTCAGGGGCTGGCCCGGTGGCGCACTGCTACGGTGCGCCGCTTGGGAGCGTGGTGGCGCTCCTGCCGAGGGTTCGGATCCCACATACAGACCGGTTCCCGCTCACTGGCTGAGCGAGGCGCGGGAGCAACGCCGAAGCTTGCGATCCCGTTGCCGGTCCCCGGTCCGGTACGGGGGCAACACTGAGGGTTGCAATCCGTTGCCGGACACGGAAAAAAAAAAAAAAAAAAAAAAAAAAAAGAAGACTTCACCTTGACAATACAGCACTGTCCAGCTCGTTTTCTGTCTGTCCTCTTTTCTCTGCTTGGATCTCACACTTTCTGCCATCCTCTTAGATCTTTGACATTCTGTTCCTGATAACTGCTTTAAACTAATGGTGACTTCCTATATGTCCTTGTTAAAGGTTTGCCTGTTTACTTTTCATTGATGTAATGAATGAGGCTAACTAATATGGTTATTACTCCCAGGTGTCTTTATATATTTTTATGTATAAATAGTATACACATACACATATACTATACCATATATATGGAACATATACATTGCATTATATATGAATATTAATATGCATGTATATCCATATACCTTTATATACATGTATACATATATAGCACATATATTAATCATGCACACCCAAACACTCACATACACACACATATATATTATCTTAGTCTAAAGTCAAAAATAAGTTGTCATTTCACTACAAGTTCAAGCAAATGAAAAAATTAAAAATTATCCTTGTGGACAAGGAGATTAAATATTCTGTTTTCTGAGCACTTGGCAGCCTTTGTGAAAAGAGATTGCCCACAGTTTCACAGCAAGGTTTAAACTAATATTCAGTGGTAGATTTACACACATGAGCTGTACAATGAAGTACTTTGATCCTGAATTTGAAACACAAATGATGGCTCAGATGGTTCTTGGGAGCTCACAGCCCTAGCCCATTTTGACATTCTGGGAGAAACTAAATTTTGAATTGACCATATGTGGCCCCCTCTGGTGCTTCTTGGAACACTACCTGCATTTGTCACCATAATCTTCAACTTTTGTATAGTTGCCCTTGGAAATTGCTGGTCTCTCCAGCCCCTTGGCCACCAATTCCTCTAAAATAGTCTTTTACTTGGCTTCAGGCATTAACTCAAAGGCCAGGATGTTGATTTTGGTCCATAGGAGTACAGACTGCCCATTGAGAGGAAATTTTATAACTTGTGTTTCAGCCTGACAAAGAAGCCTCTGGTCCATGTTCACTTTTCCAGAAAGGAGGAGGACAACATACTTTGAGTATAAAATATTTCAGGTGCAGTAAGGACACCTTTTCCCATCCAAGCTGGCAGAGGGCTTTGTTTATCTGGAGCGATTTTGTTCTGTGGCAGCCTGGAAGTTTGATTTGGAAATTTTGATTTTCCATGATCGTGCCTCTCATAATGAGAAACTTGGGTGACACATGTTTATTAATCTTAGTTAAAAGGCACCTGCCCAGATGGTTTGTACCTGGAAAATGTTCGCGGTCATCAATCTTTCTCTAATCAGCAAGTTCTCCTTCCCTCTTAGCACCACACCGATCTGCTGAGATGACGAAGAGCTGCTTCTCTTTGGTCATGTGTGGTCCCTGCCATGTAAGTGAGACGGATGGAGGAAAGTGAGACGAATTGCTTAGCCCTGAGGAGTGAATGAGCTTGTGTCTTGCAGACATACCCTGGTAGCCACTGACCTCTAGTTGAGAGGTTTCATTCCACATTAGTCTTTACCTTACAGTCTCAAAGGCCTGGTAATGAGGTGTCCTCTCTGCATCCCTTGCTCCGACAGGTGGGATGCAGAGGAGCAGCTGCACGCAGCAGGGTTCCAATCACCCCTCCACGAGGGCTGGGCTGACTGGCAACGGAAGTGGGTGCTGGGCTGATTGGAGAAGCTCTCTTCCCATTCCAGCATCCATTCGCATTGTGTCCTGGAAACCCCTGGGTATCTGTTGCTTGCCACAAAAGCTAGACTTCTATAAACAGCAACATTATTCGAGGGTGAAATTAGCCAAGGTATTAAACTGATAAATATCATTGTGAGGAGATCTGGTTGGGAGACAGAGAATAAGCAGCAATCATCTGTGAAATACAAAACAACCCAGACTATTATAGAAGGAGAGGCAGTGAGTTGTGGTGCTGCCAATGGTAACATGATATTTCCCTGCATCCCATTTTGTCAAAGAGGGATTTACTGTATTTTTACCTTATGCTTCCTACCAGCTTGTGGGCCGGAGAATTGCAGTGTGTGCCTGGATAATTGAAACAACCATCATTACGCAATGAACATGTGATGTGTAATTAAACCTCTCATACTGCAGAATCACAACCACACTCTGTCATCCTGGGATCTTTAGAGTCTGCTACAGACCAAAAAGCAAAGATGCATAAATCTGCAATCAATTCTCAAAAGGCTGGAGAGCTAGGGATTTATTTCCACTACAATGCTCTGGGACTTATATGCTAGTTTTAAGTAATCCCTCAGGAGGGAATAGGGTATTGTTATGATTCTGAGAATTATCTCCCTCATAAAATATTGTTTAAAGACGATAATGCATTTCATTTTAGTTTTTTCATCACCCAAATGTTTACTTATTGATTGAATACTGTGAATTGCTAAGGAGAAATGGAGTCATTGAGGAAGATTTAGGTACACATTTACCTATTTTTTTTCCTACTGACTTTGCATTTATGACAACTCTTATGCTCTCAGACAAATCACAGTGGGCCACTGATTTTCTTTTTCTGAAGAGTCCAAACACTTCGGTGTCATTCTTTGTGTACCACCTGCTTTATTTCTATCCATGATCACAGATTAAACAGTAAAGCTTTAGACACTCACCTTCTACGTGAAAATCTAAAACTCTGAACTTATAATTAGACAAGCACATTCTATGTGTGTGCAAACCACATCTGATAAATACTAATCTATGCAGATTAGAATTCTAGGAAACTGTAATAAAAGGTAGGATCTATCTCAAGAAATTTACAATCTGTAAAAAATAGACATATTTTTACAATGAAGATTCTTTCCAACATTTAGATTTACTGAATATTTATGGCCAAGTTTTGAAAAAATTGATTTAAAAATATATCTACATAATTTCAATGCTCTGAAAGCAAAAGTGAATCTTCTCTTTGACAAATTACTTTGTCTGCAAGTAAGATAATTTACCAAGTGTGTATTTTTTTCCTACCATCATTTTTTGGGCTAATAATTGGACTTGTATTTTTGAATTCTGCTGCTGACTTCTAATAAGAGCTTGAAAGGTGAAAAAAGAAAACCGGTTACCTATTTGGTAATGGACCAAAATCTTCCCTATACCATCCTCTGAAAAAACTAAACCAGGATGAAGAGTGTTGTTTCAGCTCACAATGCTTGATTTGATGTATAAGGTCATCAGATGAAACATGAAGTAGAGATGGGCTTTCTAACCAGCTGTGTATTTTGGTTCCAGCTGACTGACAATACAAAGAAAATGTGTCAGTCATGAATATTAAGTTTCTTTCTAGCATTTTTCTTCCAGATGGAAGTAACATGCACATTGTAGCAATGCTTCTTCCAGCTGATGAGTTTTCTTATTTATATTTTTGACAAAGCATATGGATTTTCATCAGTGACTTCCACCTTAGACCCCTATTGTGTGATTTTTAGATGTTCAATTGTTTCTTTTAAAATACCCCAACCCCTACAAATCTATTTATATCAAAGTCATTCCAGTACAAGTCCTTTTATTAATTCTCTAACTCTTTACTTTTATTCATCCTTTTTACTATCTTTGCAGGGACATATTATAAACTGCCTTTTTGACTGAATGATGATATTATTACCCAGTCTTATCATCACAGTATAATAATAATATTAATAATCAATTTTGATATTAAACTCTATGATAATGTTTTCTTTGTGCCAAATACTTGAAAAATGCTTGATATTCATCACGGTTCTTAATTCCTCCAACAGCTCTATGAATTAAACATGATTATTTCTATCACATAGATGAGGAGACTAAAGACAAAAGAGATTAAGTAACTTCCCCAAGGCCATGCAGCTAATACCTGGCAGAGGCAGGATTTGAAAGATAGTCTTTTTGAATCTCAGCTTCATTGTCTTCACTGCTTAGCTATCAAAATTGTATTAACTTGGCTATTTTATTACTTATTCATTAATATCTGCCTTATATTTTTCAAACAAAAATTCAATAGATATGTAACTAAAATAATGTTTAAAGGTTATGCTCTTATTCATTCAGCTTTCTGATTTTTGCAAATTATTTCTAGCTTGGGCCACAGAGAGCCTAAAGAGAATCATATCTAAAGGAAAGGGTTTTATGTTGGGAGACCAGTTTTCATTAAAGACCTTTATTTCCCTGCTCTTATCCCCACAACAGCAGGCATCTGTCTGAATTCTCCTTTGCAAGCTCCACCAAATAGCAAGGAGCTGAACTTCATAGAGAGGCTTCTGCTTGCTGGAGATGAACCACAGTGGTTCAGCCCAGTGGTGATCTCTGTACATGTCTAGCTGTGGTCATTATTTCCTGATACATTTGTTGATAGCTTTGAGATCCTTGGAAGAAAAAAGGCAACATGCATTCAAATTACCATCCTCATAATCCTTGATGTTACCATTAGTATTGATAAAAGATCTGATTTCAGTATGACTGTTACCTTTCAGAAGCATTAAGAATCATGCATGTTAAGCAGCGGTCACCACATCTAACTTATACAGAATTTATTTAGCCAATAGTTTGTCTAAGTAAATCACTGAAAATGAAATCTTGCCTTTTGATTTGTTTTCGGCCCTTATTTCAATGGGAAAAGGGAAACTTCACATTTACACATTTCAAGCCTCATCATATTTTCCTTTTCCGCATGACAGCGATAAACAGATCTTGGCAAAACCTCAGATGCAAAAGAAATTTAAAAACTGAACTATACTGTCATTTCTTTTGAATGATAGGGCAATAAACCAATAATTCAAAGGATCACTGAACATCTAGACTTCTGAAGCAAGAGAGCAGCTCACACTGGTGGTCTGAGAAGCACCATTTGAGTTAATAAAGCCTCAAATGTTAATTTTTTAAAGAAAACTCATATTTTTGGAATGTCAGTGATGATTGGCTGAGAGAAAATTTAATAGAGTGAAAAGACATGGCTGTTGGTGATGGCAAGAAAATCTCAGACACTATAATTATAAGACCTTGGATACATTACTTAAATGCACCTAGCTTTGGTTTCCTTAATGAGAGAGAAGTGAAAACTGGCAGCTTGCAGGTTGGTTGACCCAAAAATAGGACTAAGGTATGGAATGATACAGATAAATGCCGTGTTATATAATAGTTATTTGAGAAACTGGCTACTACTGTTTTTCCCTCATTGGTATTTCCTGATGAGTTGTGGCATTGTTACCTGTCTGAGGAGAGCTGACTGGATGAGTATTTCTTTTTTTGTTTTTTCCTTTTTGTCTTTTTTTTGTGACCGGTAACGGGATCACAACCCTCGGTGTCGCGCCCATACCGCGACCGGCAATGGGATCGCAACCCTCGGTGTCGCACCCGCACCACGCTCAACCAGTGAGTGGACCAGTCTCTATATGGGATCCGAACCCTCGGCGGGAGCACCGCTGCACTCCCAAGCGCCGCACCCTACCGAGTGCGCCACCGGGCCTGCCCTGGATGAGTATTTCTATGGTAGGGGACTGTTGGTCAGACAATCAGGCAGTGAACATGATCTGTTAACTTTCTGCAGATGAGGGTGTGTCTTTATGAGTCTGAGGACACTGACCAGAACTTAGCAGACATCAAACTATGCAAATCAATAGGATGAGGACATCTGCAACCTTTTAAAGCTCTCATGTTTGAAAAAATCCATTTATGAGATGGAGAGGGTTGGACCTCCAAGGGAAGACACTCCGAGAAAGTGATCCAGTTGGATGAGCCTTTTAATTATATCTATTGACCCTTCAACTGGAAGTCACCCAGTTCCCAAGCAAGGATGCACAAGGGGGATTTTAGGCTCCACTTTTAATGGAAGTGAAATGCTGCAGGGTAAAGCAGAGAGCACAGATGTTTGCAAAACCATGAGGTCTGGGGCTGCACTGATATATGCACCATCTGATGGCAACACTGTCCCAGTAAACTGGGTCCTGCTCAGAGTTCCGATCTAAGCACTTCATTGCAGAATTGGCAGGCTGCAAACCCCTGGAGTAAGCCCTGCTGAGATGAGAACAAAGGCAGTAAGAATAAACAATTTGGTTAACTGAGTTGGAATGATAGAATGGCGAAAAGGGACGAATGAAAGGTACAATAAGACGTTTAAAAATTTTAATAAACCTGAAAGAGAGTTCTAAAAAAAAAACAGTAACACAACAAGAGTTATTAAATCAGAGTGAATTAGCTAGGAATCTAACAATGTGGTGTGAGTTTTATAAAACTTTTTTTTTTTACTTCAATATTTCACAATTGCCTTTAAAGAGGATTCTATAGTTACTATGCACTAAGCATTTATCTGTCATATGTGACCTTGAGGAAGTCACTTAATCTCTCTGAACCTCAGCATCCTCATCTGTAATGAGGATAATAATGCCTAACTTGTAGAGTTAGAGCAAGGAAAAGAGGTTACATAAGTGTAGTGTGGTGTGTGTGTATATGTGTGTGTGTGTGTTTACACATATGTGTAATCTGCTAGGGTTGCCATTACAAAACACCACAGACTGAATGGCTTAAGCCACAAAAATTTATTTTCTTAAAATTCCACGATCAAGGTGTTGGTGGGTTTAGCTTCTTCTGTGGCCTCTCTCCTTGGCTTGCAAATGGCCATCTTTACACTGTGTCTTCACATGGTCTATTCTCTGTGTACACTTGCCGTGGTGTGTCTTTGTGTGTCTGACTTGGCCCTCTTATAAAACACAAGTCAGATTAGATTAGGGCCCTCCCTAATAGCTTCATTTTAACTTAATCACCTCTTACTCCAAATACAGTCACATTCTCAAGTACTGGACTTCAACATATGTATGGGGGGAGACACAATTCAGCTCATAACTGTGTGTGTGTGTGTGTGTGTGCGTGTGTGTGTTTGTATAAAGAAAGAAAGAGAGAGAGAGTATAGTTTAGAATTACTGCCCTGAAGTAGGCATCTGACAAATAGTAACCGTTAATAGCCCCTTATCAGGGGCATTATTATTATTATTATTCCCATATAGTTTGACATTTATATCAAATCTAGAAGATGTGAAGTTTCTTATAATAATTTTATATACAAGTAGAGAAACTGAAGAGCAGAGAAGGTAAAATGCTTGCCCAATGTAATGTGGTGTGTATCAGCTATAAACCTGGGAGCCCCTCATTTCTTCTGACCCTCAATTGTTTTCTTTGTATCACATTATGCTTCCAGCAAGTATTTGGACCATGATCACAGAATTGATTTTCCTGTTAAATTCGTGACTCTCCTGTCCCAAAGCATTTATATTACATCTATTCCAAAGAAGCTATTCATTTTAGGAACTCAGTGTCTGAACAATTACAGTATTCTTTAATTAGAGTCGAATTCCACTCTTCTTCCTCAGAATTCTGTACATGGTCAAAACTTCAAAATCTGGAACAAGGTAAGTGTATGAGACTTTTTCATTCCTGGGGGATTCTTTATCTTTTGACTTTTATATCATGTTGTCCACAATGGAAGCCTACGGCTAGAAATCTACTTATCTTCCTGTATTAGTCCATTTCTGTTGCTTATAAGAAAATATTTGGAGCTGGGTAATTTGTAAGAAAACAAAATTTACTGCTCACAGTTTCCGAGGCTGGAAGTCCAAAGTACAGGGAACTGGCTTTCTTTGGTGATGGTGTCAGTGATGCAGGGTATCCCTGAAGGGTATCATTGCAAAATGGTGGAGCAGAGAGAGCAAAGAGAAAGAGAGACTCTTCGTGCTCCCTTTTAAAGCCCTCAGAACCACGCCCCGACCGCCATGATTAACCCATTCACTACTGCACGGTCCTACAATCCAATCACCTCTTCAAGGCCCCACCTTTCAATTACCATAATAGGATTTCCCACCCTCAACGGTTATGGTGCGGACTAAGTTTTGGGGGGACACTCAACCCAAGGCACTTCCTGTCACTAAATCCGCCAATGTACTTGCATCTGTCTGCATCCTCATTTCCTCCCTTCCTGTTATAATGAATAAAATTTCCCAGATCCCTCCAAAGGCCAAATATCTCATTACTATTTCCCCCTTTCAGGAACTTTTTTCCTGCCATCATCTCCCTTCTCTCTGATCCATCAACTTCTCCCTCTTCTGTGCGTCATCTGCATCAGTGTGTAGACATGTTCTATCATCTCTTATCTTAAAAGAAAGAGCTTTTTCTTTTAAGATAAAAACACCTTTGGTGGTCCTCTAGGTATGCCCTATTTCTTTTTATCCCATCCTAGTAAAATATAAAAGGTGTGTATAGCCACTGTCCCCAATTTCCCAGCCCTCATGTACTCCTCAACCCAATCCGATCATGTTTTTAATCTCCTTCCTCCAAGGAAATCCTTATGTTCACCTTTTTGTCGGTACATTATTTGGTCTTTTAGCAGCATTTGACACAATTGTCCACTCCACCCTTCACAAATACTTCTTCTCTTGGCCGCGGGTCAGTATGGCCCTTTTGTTCATTCCCTATTTCACGGGCTGCTCCACCCAGGGTCCTGTTTGATCTTTCTCTGACATTCACAAGGACACCAAGCTATTGAGTAGCTCTCAGATTCCAGGTTCCTAAGAGAACTGAGAAAGATACTGATGCTTTTACACTTAATTCTAGATTAGGTGTAAAAAAAAAACAGGCTTTAAGTCCTATACCCAGTTGTTGTCCAATACACCATATGTCTGTCTAGGTTTATTTATCCTGCTGCTTGAATGGTGTTTATTTCCTCACTTGATTTGTTTTCCTGTTTGAAAACAGCTGTCAGAGTTGCCTTTAAACAGTATATGTATGTTTGCATTTTAGAAATTATTATTGAGAGTCCACACTTTGCAAGCAGTCTCATGTAATCTCATAAACTGCCCTAGGAGATAGTAATTATCCCTTGGTAGACAGAAACTTGAGGCTTAAAGAGTTTAAGTAACTTGTCCAAGTTCATGCAGTCCATGGCAAAGTCATGATCCAACCCCATGCCTGTCCCTACCGCCGGTGCTCTTGATTAACATGCAATCTTACACTTAACATTTCTGGAGCAAATAGGGACTGGGGTCACGATATGGGCATTTCTTTTGGATTTGTGGGAAGGTCTTGGCTGCAAAAACAGACAACTTAGTTCAACTGGAATACATAATAACAGGATTTTACATCTCACATGAACAGAACTCCAGAGGTACATCATAGCAAGATCAGTAGCTCAAGAATGTCATAAAGGACTCAGGCTCTATTTTGCTGTCTTCTGTGATGGCTCACCTAAAGCCTATTTGTCCTTACAATTGCAAGGTGACTGAAGTATACGGAAGCACTCCGAAATGCAACATTGTCCAGCAATAGAAGAGGATGAAGTTCTGGCTTAAGAAATTTTCAGGAAGGACAACTTTTAGAAGTCCCCCAGTAGACAACCTCTCACATCACTTTGACAAAACTGGCTACACACCCACCTGCAAGCCAATCCTTTGCAGCAATGGACCCATCATTAGTTGCTTAGATCTACCTGGATTTACCTGACTCCTTAGGAAGTGTAGAACCCAGAAAAAAATCAGAGCTCAGGCCACTAGAAAGAAGAAAGAGTGACCATTGTATCTTGGGTCTGCCCCTTCTCTCAAGAAGGAATTCAGTCACAGTGTGGTGGCTGCACATTGGCATTCAAATGTGCTGCATCTTGAAGCTTTTTTGTCTTTTAACGAAAACTCACATTTTGAAGAAAAATTTTTTAGTTGTTTTTCATACATACTTTTTCCAAAAGTTTCATTAGCTACTGTGTTGGCAAGAGCCTTAAATTAAACATGCTTCCTGTTGTACCAGGAATGTTTAATTATCCATCATTTTTTCTGTGACTGTTCTGTGTTGGATTTCCAATTCCTCACAGTGTACTGGTAGGCTCAGGGACTGAACACATTCCCAAATCATCCAGAGGCTCATGCAATTTTAAAGTCTTCTCCTTAGAAACAAGTCGTCTGAGCTGTATAATCTCTGATCATAACCAACAAATTGAACATCTTCCAGTGACTTCCCTTGTTAATAGTATCTGTGACTCAGATGCCCTGTGCTGGTCTCACCTCACTCTTATTTACAGAATATTCACATTTTCAGATGTGTTCCCCATGCTCTTTCCCGTGGCTCTAAAATAAACCATACTTTCAAGCAGCATTATAAATCCTCACTATAAACTATCTCATCACTCTGTATATTCAGTTATCAAATCTTCCCCTGGTTCATACATTAGTACATAATTTCTCTCACAACCCACAACGTGGAGACAGACAATTACTCTACCACCCAGACTCTTCATTTTATTCTGTGACAGGCATTCTCATACCAAAAGGACTTTCAAACAATGGATTCCAGTCTCTTTCCAACTGCTCTGGTTGTCAGAGCTCCCCACGGGATATAATTAACAGCATCACCACCTCGTTGCCCTAGGGGAGGCTGGACAACAGTTTGTTGGGTCCAGTATTGCAGGTCATAATTGTCCAGCCTCTTTCAAATCCTCTTAGCATCTACTCCCTATAGTTAATTCTTGAGAATTTAATAAAGTGCAAAATAATATCACTTCTCATCTTTGCACAGTTGACAATTAACTAATTAGCCCATTAACTCATTGAGCCAGATTTGTACCAGTAAGTTAAGGGCTTTGGGAGGTATATTAATCCTTTAAGGCCACTGGAGCAACATTTGCAGCTAATGGGCCTATATCCCTAACTTACTACCAGGGAGAGACTAGAGTATTGTTAGGAAATAGAAGTCATTTATCCTCACAGTACCCAGAGAGGCAGGTGAGAATGACTGCACAAATTGATGAGAAAGTGTGTTTTGTTTTGTTTTTCATCTCTTAAGACCAAAAAGAGACTCAGTTAAAGTCAAGATTGGAACTCAATATTTCCTGACAAACAGCCCTATATTCAAATTTGAAATCTTGCCATAATTTGTTTGCTTGTTTATAGTTTTAGATCTGATACTGAGAGTGGGTAGTCAAGAAGTTTTGTGCTGGGGCATGGGTAACTCTAGCATCTGGAGTCTTTGCAGCAGGAAAGAAAAATTGTAATTCTGTTTCTATTCTATAATAGGCTTAAATAAGCACTTAGTAAATCATGTGGAATATGCTTCTAGATGGTGTGCATGTTGAGAAGGGGAGGGATTGTACAAAAAAGACATTTTAACACAACTTGCACTCTGCAAAGCCAGACAGACTGTAGGAGTGAGTTCTGCCTACAACTGCATGCAACTTTTCTGAAGGAAAAAAGTATTTAGGACCCATTTTTCCTTTTGACTCCAGTTGGACCTGGGTGGGGTTCTGGGGGTAGCATCTACAATGTGGGCTTATAAACATGGAGGCTGGAACAGAGGAGCAGTTGCTTGTGTCAGGATTGCATGTGGGGTTTCCAGTTCTGTTGTGCAAAGGCAAATGGTTTGGAGTTGAATTACCAAATCCTGTAAGGCCAAAGGGGGGGGGTGCTAGTAGTAGCTATGGAAAGATACACAGCTAAACTTGCTGGAACAGAGAAAAGCCAATCTCTGTTGAGAAATGTGGAGCAGGTGGCAGCCTCAAATGTCCTTTATGTGGCTTCTGAAGCCTCCGGTATAAAGAGAGAGGAGGCAGGTGCCTTAAGTGTTTAAGGGTGCAGCCCGGGGCTTACAGAAGTATCTGTAAATTTATGTTTATTCCACTCACAGAGCTGTAAATCCTCATGGGCTCTGTGTCTAGCTCTTCCTTTCCTTACCCCCACCCCACCCTGATGAATCACGGTTACTATTGGGAATAAAATAATATTAAGGGCCAGCCCAGTGGCGCACTGCTACAGTGCGCCGCTTGGGAGTGCGGCAGTGCTCCTGCCGAGGATTCGGATCCCACATACAGACCGGTTCCCGCTCACTGGCTGAGCGAGGTGCGGGAGCAACACCGAGGGTTGCGATCCCGTTGCCGGTCCCGGTCCGGTCTGGGCGCGACACTGAGGGTTGCAATCCGTTGCCGGACACGAAAAAAGACAAAAAGGAAAAAAAAAATATTAAAACCCCTGCTTGTATCAGTTCACTATGTGATATTTAGGTTACCTAAGAAGTACACAACACTCCAGGAATCCTGCCTTTCTTTCCAGCTGTTGTGATCTGTTCTCTCAGGGTCCTCCCTTCCTTTGATGAAGTTTCTGTGCCAAATAAGAAGAAAAGCTTTCATTTCAACAATAAGTAGCATGGAATGCAATAGAAACCACATCAAACTCTTTGACGGGACTATGTAGAAATCCAGTGAAAGAGAAGCTTCGATTGTCTTCTAGACAAAAAAGGCTATGATCCAGAATACAGGAATTATTCCTGCTTTGCTACTTTGAGTGCAAGCCATTTCACCTCTCTGTGATCCATCTCCCCCTTTGAAAACTAATGTATGTATGTGTATATGTATTAATACCTCACCTTGTTTCACAAAGGTTGTAAGCCAGTGCGTAAATGTGTGCGCAAAAATGAACTTAGAAATATGTAAATGGGAAAATTGGTTCAAGGGAAAAATAAGGTTAGGAAAAAATAAAACAAAGCTAAGGTTATTTTGGACATGTAGTAATTTAACTTGGTGGGGATGGTCATGTACACCTTGGAGCTTTCCAATCATCAATGCCAGGAGAGTAAGAGGAGGAAGAGGAGGAGGAGGAGTATGATGACGACAATATCCATGGAACAAATAGCCGATATTCATTAATTGCTGACCCTGTGCAAGCCCTGTGCTAAGTAAGCATTTTGTTGGTGTCAGCCCATTATATCCTTTCCTAAGCCCTATGAGGCAGATATTGTCATCCCCATATTTCAGGTAAGGAAACCGAGACCTGACCATACAATAAAAATAAACAGATTTTTCAAAAGGAATAGAACATGGGACTTGATATTTGTTTTTGGATCATCCACAAGAGTTCACAATGCCATGTACTAACCGTTATCCTATCCTTGAAAGCATCCTTACGGTGAATCTAATTGAGTTAGGGAGCAATAGAAAAACCATAAAGTTGTCACTTCACATTTATACCCAAGTGACGTTCAGTTAAAAAAAAATTCTAGAGGAAGCTATGCAATTTTGTTCCAGGTACGCAGGACTCTAATGCTTGGCCTAACCCAAGGATACAATTTAAGGTCTCTCTAGGCATGGTTAGTTCTATCCACAAATTCTACTTCAGGGCTTCTATTAAGTATTTATGCACCCTGACAAATACCTAGAATTGCGGGTGTCTGTATCACTCATCAAGTATAGCCCATTGCTAGAGGTAGGACTGACTCTATTTTTTAAATGTGGTGGAGACTAAAAAGAACAAATAAGCAAACAAGTCACTGTAACTTCACCCAGAGAACGTCCATAGATAGATCCAAAACATTGCTCATGGAACAATTTTGAATTGTTTCAAAGCCCCCCCCCAATGAATAATTAAAGTTCAATTAATTTATATCTTCATGTACTCATAGAAATTTTATTAAGCATGTGCCAGATAGTAGAGGCATAATGAAAACAAAATAGACCCAGCCCCTCTCATCACTAAGCATATGATCTAGTAATATGCAACAATTAGACAAGTGATAGAGCAGAACCATGAAAAGTAGAACCATGATAGGATAGATTTGTGGACAGTGGGAGTATGTGGAAGTATCTGCTTCCTTGTGGAACCAGGGGAGAGAAGAGATTCCGAAGGAAATGGCAGTGAAGTGCAAATGGGAAAGAATATTAGGGTATTTAGTTACAATAATCTGTTTGGAAAAAACATATTAAAGCAAATACTACAAAATATTTACCCAGGTCCCTAAAAAAATTTTTAAAACCAATAAAATACACATTTCATCTTCAATATCCCTGATAATCAGTTTATAAACTCTAGTTTTAGGTAACTGAATGGGTTGATGTATATTAGGATAAATTAACTATGAATCAGCTTAATGTTGACCATTCAATTGCAGGTGAGATTAATATATTCTTAGATTTGAGTGGATTCTAGAATGCCCAAGATTTTTCTAATCTGATATCTGCCAAAGCTGCATCTTCACCCAGTTCAATTGCTATCAGGTCTCCTTTTTTTCACAGGAGGGATGCTATAAAGAATAAGAGCAAGGGATCTGGATCAGAAAGATTTGGGTTCAAAGTCCACCTCTGCTCCTAATTAGCTGGGACCTTGTCCAAGTGACTTAAATTCTCTATGGCTTGATTTCTAAGTCCCTAGGAAGTGGAAATGCCAATTTTAGCCAGCTGGTAATAATTGCTTGGGGGGAATAAGCGAGCTAAAGAATGTGAAGCAAAGACCACAGTTTCTGGTGCAGGCACCTGGTGCAGGTGATGGCTGCTGTTGTTACTGTCACGTCACAGACTGAACCTCTGTCTTCCCCACCTATTCCCCTGAATTATTTTTGGAATCACTGTCTTCCTGTTACAGGTTAAATTCTGTCCCCTAAACATTTATATGTTGAAGCCCTAACCCTAGTAACTCAGAATGTGGTATTTGGAAATAGGTTGTTGCAGATAATCAGGGACATTGAGGTCATACTGGAGTTGGGTGGCCCCCTACTTCAGTGTAACTGGTGTCCTTATATAAAAGGGGGAATTTGGGGGCTGGCCCGGTGGAGCACTGCTACAGTGCGCCGCTTGGGAGTGCGGTGGCGCTCCCGCCGAGGGTTCGGATCCCACATACAGACCGGTTCCCGCTCACTGGCTGAGTGGGGTGCGGGTGCAACACTGAGGGCTGCGATCCCGTTGCCGGTCCCGGTCTGGTTCGGGCACGACACTGAGGGTTGCAATCCATTGCTGGACACGAAAAAAGACAAAAAGGAAAAAAAAAAAAAGGGGGGGGAATTTGGACACAGACATGCACACATGGAGAATGCCAGGTGAACTGAAGACAGAGATTGAAATGATGCAAATATAAGCCACGAAACACCAAAGATTGCCAGCAAAACATCAGAAGCTCAGAGAGAAGCCTGGAACAGATTCTTCCCTAAGCTCATCAGAGGGAGCAGGGCCCTGTTGACACCTTGATCTTGACTTCTGGCCTCTAGAAGTGTGAGACTCTAAATTTCTGTTGTTAAGCTACTCAGTTGAGGTACCATGTTATGGCAGCCCTAGGAAACTAATAAACCCCCCTCCACGCAGGCCAGTAACCTGGGAGTCTTCCTAAACCTCTCTTCATCTCTCATGCACCACACCCAGTTGCCACATTCTGCCATCCCTGGTGCTCTCATCTTGAACCTTTCTTCCATCATTCTCCTCCTCACCCGTGCACTCAGCTAAGGCCTAACTCATGCATATGGATCAGTCAAGATTCAATCAGGGAAAGAAAACCATGATGCATATTAAAAAATTTATTGTAGGAAAAAGTATTTTTACAGTTGTGCAAGGAGCTTGGAAAGTAAAGATCTGAAAAGAAAATTTTTAAATCAAAGAGAACTCACTGATGAGGCCTAGTGTAGATGAATGAGTCAAGCTTGCCAGTTGGTCAGAGAGTGGAGGCAGGGTGTAGGTCCAGCAGCCATGGGGCAGGATTCAGCAGGAAGGTACCAGGAGTGGTTCCTCAGCAGACTTCCTGCACCGGCCTGCAGCTGGGCCCTACCTCCCCAGCTCCCGCTTTTCCTTACTGAATCTAATTCTTTAGCCAGTTAATCAATTCTGCAAACTCTCTTTTACCTCCTCCCATTCCCCCGAAATGTTCTTTTTTGCCTAAGCTAGCCAGAGTTGGCTTCTCTTGATTGCCATCAAGAGCAGAGCTAGAATAAGAATGTAAAAGCTTTTAAAATATAAATTCTATCCTATTCAAACACTACCCTTTTAATAATTTTGACAAAAGAATCTTAATTTTGTATAGAAGTATTATGTCACATTGTTTGCCAGACTTTGCCAGACTTCCTTAAGCCTCCATCAATTTCTTCATCTGTAAAATGAGTTTACTTTATTTTCGGGTCATTTTGAACACAGAATGAATTATTCAACAGATATGTATTGGGTGCTTATTATTTATCAGGCACTGTCCTATGTGCTTGGGATATACGTAAAACATTAAAAAATACCTAACAAGTGTTTGATAAAATATAACTGCTTTATAAAATAAACAACTAAGGAAATCATATTTGAAATGATTGCCATCAGAATTTGCCTGAATGAACAAGGAATTTAAAGCTATAATGTGCAGTAAGCATATTTATATCAGTGGTACAGAATGAAAGTGTGGTGTTACAGATGCCAGATTCTGTCATTTAGAAAGGTAATCAACGTCTAGCTATGCTATTAAATATCTATAATGTGCTCTTAACTGGTAGATCAGGTGAATGACTTCCAAAAAGACATAATTTCTGGTCTTAGGGGACATAAGACATATATACATGAAATAATAACTTAGAATATGTTTTGATTTGACAGTGCCAAATAAATGGAACAGAAAGTAAGAGCTCTAAGCATGAAGGAAAAAAAGCTACGACTGTCCTCCAGCTGAGTTCTGTTGGAAAAGTAACAGAGGGGGTATTTGAGCTCTGCCTTTAGTATTGATTTTCAAAAAACAGTACTTTTGTGAGTCGTGAGTGCTGTTTACCAATATTTCCTTCCCATTTGAGCTGCTGGTGGGATTGCACATCCTGACTCCATTGTGGTTGGGTGCAACCATGTGAAGGGATGAATGAGAGGAAAGCATCACTTTCTGGTTGAAGCGTTTAATTGCCAGTTGAGTCTCTCCATAGCTCTCTTTATCCTCTGGCATGACAGTCAGCCATGTTTGAAATGGCTGTGTCATCCATTGACTCTGTGGTATGTAGAAGAAGCCAGCCCATGCTAACTTAGGATAGACACATAACTTGCAAAAAAATATAAGTCTTTGTTGTTTTGAGTCACTGAGATGTAGGGCTTATTTAGTTACTGCAGATAGCCCAGCTTACTCTGACTGATCCAGCACTTGTGGGAGGAAAGACAAAAGTAAAATCATGGACGTGGGAATGTAGAAGTCATGAGTAGATCGATTATTTGAAAAGCCTAATTTTGAAAAGAAGTAGATTCTTAAAAAAAAAAGAAAGAAAGAAAGAAAAGAAAAGACAAGGGATCCCAGATTGCAGAGAAATTAGCATGTCAGACTAAGAAGTGAGAACTTCTTTCAGGAGCCTATTATTGTTTTTGAGTAGAGGGCAGAGGTGAGAAGTTAATTTGATGATTGATATGAAGGGAATGGTCCATGGGAATTAGAGAAGGGGCCATAAATGAAAAGAGCCCAGTCAGGCTACTGCAGGGTGCAGGTGGAATGTGAAGAGATAAGATTTCCTAAATGATGGCATTACTGTCCTTTAAACCACAAAACAGCACAAAGCAAAACACCTGCTAATCTAGGGAGACTTTGTAGATTCACCTCTAACCATCTGAGCTATTGGCTTAATGTTTTAGACTCAAGGAAAAAGCTCTTGGACCTCAGATTGATTCCACGTCCATCATGTCTGAGTTACGGTGTGTGTAGCCCTGTAATAATGTATCCTTTCTTTTAAAATGAAGGCTAGTAATAAAATCTTTATTGTAATCCACTGCTAACATGACTCTTCCTAACTAAGAATTATGTTTGGTGGATTTAAGCAACCCCAGCAAAGATTCAGGCTAAGAATTTAGAAAGATAAATTGGTGAAACGAACACCCTTATCAATGAATGTTTTAGGGGGATTTCCTAAAAAAATGCTATTTTGTTTCTTGTCTTGTTTTTACTTTTCAACTTCAAACTAGTAGTTTTCAACTTTTAATTTCTCCAAGAATGGTCTGGGGATACATTAAAAATGCAGAATCCTCAGGTCCACTGCAGAGGGGTTCTGTTTCAGCAAGTCTGGTGGAGAAGGGAGTCAGGAAACTATATGTAAAGAAGTAGCTCCGGTGATGTGCACAGGATCAGCAGACCACACTCGGTGTGACAGTGTACTGACTTTGAACTCCTAGAGTCAACCATGAGCTTCATGAGGGCAGAGCTGTGTTTTATTTATCATAGTGTATCTGGCCCTTACTATAATTCCTCCATACAGGAGGCAGAGCTGTATGAGACCTACAGACACTGGCTGTGCAGTCGGACAGACCCAGATTTCTATGCTGACTGTAACACTAGATCGGTGACAAGAGCTACTACCTGTTTGGTGCCTGGAAAGATGAAGATAATAAGACCTTTCCCTGTGGCTTATGGGGCTTACATGAGGTTATGTTTCCATAGAGCTTGGCACAGTGCCTGGGGTTAGGGATTTGGAGTGAGATTTTGGTTCTGTTATGATGGTGTTATAGCCAGTGCACAAGAATGGTAGCATTGGGGTTTTGAACAAGAAAACAAGTGCCAGATAGCAATCAAAGTTCCACTTGACTAAGGGCTGAAACAGCGCCCAATACCCTGCAAGGCTGAAATCAGGTAAACGCTGATTTAGAGAATGTAGTTTAGACCTGGCGGTCACATTGAGGTATCCTGGCTCCCCAGCCTGAGAGAAGCAAGTACAGGGTAGTCCCATCATGGTGGCTTAGCTGGAAGGTTTAGTAGCCCTTCCTATCAGGTAACATGGCTCCATTTTGCCCTGGACTCTAATCAATATTATTAGAAATGCCTTCTCCTTCCCTCAGTGAGGGAGGGAGAAAAGAGAGAGGGAAGAAGCAGACCTAGTGCCCCCCTCACCAGGCACATAGGAAGTGCTCCCTAACAGGCATTTGTTTGGGCTGTTATTATGCACAACCATTACCATAAAACTTTGTGCGTGATGAGAATAGCTGACCTTTATTTACTGCTCACTATGTGACCTGCTCTGTGCTAAACTTTTCCATATTGTGTCTCATTGAATCCTCACTGGAAACCCTTAGAGGTTGGAACCATTTTTATCAGCACTTAGACACAGGAAAGTAAAATTCCAGAAAGGTTACATAATTTGTTCAAGTCAGGGGCATCACAGCGTGGCTTCCATCTAAGGAGAAAAGCTTAGGACAATGTTGAAAATGGAAGTCCAGTTCTGCTGAAGACAGACGTATGAATTGCCCGAATGTGCAGACTTTGCAACAGGAGCTGGGGTGTGAGCTGAGGAGCAAGGGGACCTGCTTGGCCTTCACCTAGTGGACAAGCGTCCACGAATCTCAAGACAGACAGCAACAACAAAAAATGTAGCTGAAGAGCTGAGGCGATTTTTCTTCAACTTGTGTTAATCAAAAATAAGAAATTACAATTCAAGTTTTCCTGTAGTCTTAATTATAGGTCTCTGTGCTGCAAACGATACACTAAGTGCTGCTAAAAGGGGCCACGTGAAAACAAACCCTCCAGAGGCCTCCCAGCTCCACTGGGTCTGTCTGGGACAAGTGATGGGAAACAATGTTCTGTGTGAAGGAGGAGCAGGCCCTGAGACAGTGTGAATCTTTTTTCTTGTTAATGAAGTAAAATGAACATTTTTTTTTCTGGTGTAAAACCAACAGTGGAAATGAGAAACTATTCTTTTTACTTACATCAGGGTTGCAAAGGAAATATCCATTGGGCACATTAGCTGGGAAGAGAGAAGTCACCGTCCGGAGGTTGCGCCTGTGCTGCTGCAGCAGAGAGGGCCGAAAAGAAAGGGGCCTATTTTTAAAGGGCTTTTCTACTTGTGATATGATTTGGGCCCTGTTCCTAAATCATCTTTGAATCAGAATGGCAATTCTTTTTCACTCACTTGGCTGGAGTGTTAAAGAGTCTTTGGAAAATGTTCAATAAATGTCTTGAGCTCTGCGTAAGTAGGAAAAACGTGGTTATTGGGTGAAAAGAATATCAAGGAAGAGCTTATATTATTTAACTTCTGCTATACTGGGAAGCAGGTGCATTTATTACAAAGTACAAAAAGGTGGAATTACTTCATAGAATAGAACGTACAGTGGTGGCACCATAGTAGCTATTTAAGTATCTGTTGAATAATTAATTAATAAAAAACATAAATAGGAGACCTCATTAAAACCAAATTAGAAAGTTAGTTGAGCACATTTTATAAATAACCATTTGTTCCTACCGTTGTAATTTAGTCTTTTGCCACCAGAAGAAAGCCTCGTTTAATATATGAAGGAAATTAAGGCTTAAAGTCAAAGATGCAAGTGTGAAAGAACACAACATCTGGGTCTCACGCCCAGGGTCGCAGCTCAGCCAGAGGACTCGATTTCTATTAGATGGGAAGGAATATGCTCAAAACAGACTCAGGGAATGGGGCATCTTGGCCAAAAGATGCACGTGCTTTTGAGGGTGAGGCTAGGGACTATGGGGTGGGCTGAGGTGGCAGAGTCAGAGTCAGGGCCTGGGGGATAGTCGGGGGTGGGGGGAACACGTATCCTTCAACACATTTTCTATGAACTGTGGATTTCATTCTTCTTCAAGGTCACCTTTGACTGTGACATCCTGAATTCAGTGGCTCTGCAACCCTGGCCCAGTTAAAGAACTCAGCCTCTGTCCCTCCATTGTTCCAATCTACTGCCACATGAGATGTCTGTCTGTACAGGAGACTTCACTCATGGTTGGGATGGCAAAGAAGGCTTACGTGAAAGACACACAGACAGCAGCCAAACCAGTTAATATTCGTAGTCTCTGTTCTTCACGTCTTCAGTACTCTGTCACCAGAAACTTCTTGCTGGCCAGTATTTCCCCACGTGCCTCCACCCTGATGCTCGGCCCATCATTCCCTTTCTCTTTCTTGAAACCTTTCTTTCCTTTCTACTTCCTCCTACTCCAAACTCAAGTTAGCATCTCCTAGAAGATATTTAAGTCCTTGTTCTCGTATGGCCCCAGCCCCTCCATGCTGAGCATGGAACTTCATCTGTATAAAAATACACACTGATGTAGATGTGTTACTGAGTGAAAACAGTTCTGGAAAGAATTCTAAAGTTGACTCTTAAAGTATCCTTTCAACATTATTTTCCTCCTCTCCAGCACGTGAAGACAATGACCTACACAGAAGGGCATTGTCTTTTATTCTTCAAGCTTTGAGATATCTGTTACTTGCTATTAGGTGAACCTGTACTCATAAAGTTGTCAACGAAAACACACACACACACACACACACACACACACACACACACACACACACACACACCCTCAGGGACATTTGGGCAGTGGGGACTTAGGACTTGCTGAAAAGTTCCATGTTCTCAGGGACTCTTGCAGATTTGAACCTGAGGGAATCTGATATAAGGTTATCAGCTTCCCATCACTCGTGTCTGAGGACCAGAGACTCAGGTGATCACAGGGCCTGCCTCCTTCTATTGCTCGTCTCTGATCACAGTACCAGTGAGATCAGCTCTGTCTATTCTCCAATCATATTTCTGATCTGGCAGAGGAACTATAATCAAAGCCCTTGCTTCTAAGACAGTGGGGTATCAATTTGCAATTTCCATCCAGAGAATAGCATAAGGGCAGGTTTACCAACCCCAGAGCTATCTTAGGATCTGACAAAAGGAATAAAATCAAAAATAGGAAGGAAAATGTTAAAAACACAGAAAAAGAGTCTGGTATGAATTCTAATTCTACATCCAACTTAAGGAGAATCTCTCCCACAAAACGTAATTTGAACTGAATGGGAGGTGGTAAAAAACATTGACATGCAACTCTCCTTCTGGAAAAGGATATTTTCCATCCACGCACACTGTCACTAATATCGTCACTGCATGGTAAGGAAAGACACCCCCGGACCACAGTCTCTTTACTGGCATGCTGCCTCTCCTCCTGCCTCCGCTATGTACAGGCCCAACAAGTATTTGCTACTCAGTGAATAAAAGCTTTATTTCTTTCTCTATCACCAGAGATGTCTTGACTCTCTACAGCAGAAAATGAGAAAATTAGTTCACCTTTAGTTCCCTCACCGGCACACCCCCAATGCACTCTACCCCAATGTCTGTCAGCCTTTCCTTCTTTACTCTGAAAGGCTTTTGAACATTTACATCTGGACTTTAATGTAGCATAAACTTCCAACCTTGTTCTCTAGGATGATTCTAAAAATAAAAAATGGAAAAGCAATAAATAGCACGCATAATGTGACAGTGTAAACATTTACACACGCTATGATTGGACGGACAAAAAGGGAAGGTACCCTGGTTCCTCTAACCCATGCCAAGGTCAAATGGATTCTACCTTGTTACATTCCATCTAAGCCTTAAAATAATGCCATGTTTTAGTTTGCCTCTCATCTGTTTGTAACTTTCTCTTTCAGCCTTTTGTTTTTCTTGGAGTTGCTAATTGTATTTCTTTTGTCTTATGGAGAGAAGAATTCTATGCCTCTTTCATTATAATTATTTAAAATATCCATTCTATGAATATTGGCAGTGTTCAATGGGAATCAGTTTCCTCTTATATATGATTTTCTTAAGGATGTCTGAGTTGTCATCCTTGTAAATATTTCCCTCACAGACTGTGTTAATTATAGTATCTTAGATCGCACCTATTTTTCATGGATTCCTTTTTACTTATGTTAGAATATTTTTTCAAATAAAATTTTCTTTTTTCACAGAGAGTGTACGGGGGTAAATTTTCTGAGAGTATCAGTATTTTTTTATTTTACCTATACTGTTTAATTGATAAATTTGGTAGGCAGAAATTTCAATGTTTAAATAATTTTCACTGGAAAGTTTGAAGCTACTGATCCATTGTTTCTAGTCTTCAGAGTTTCAATGAGAAAATTATTGACAATTTGATTTTTATTTCTTGTGGCTAATCTTTTTAGGTCCTTCCTCTCTGGAAGCTTTTGGATCTTCTCTTTATTTTCGGGGTTCTAAAATTCTTTCATACCCCCTTGAATTCCACAGGCCTTTCTAATTTGAATACGTGTGTTTTTTCAGGCTTATGAAACGTTCTACTTTTACTTTTATTATTTCTTCCCTTTTGGTTTCCTGTTTCTCTTTACTCTCTATTTGGAAATGTTTTCTAGATGGGTATTAGACCTATAGAATTCATCTCCTTGTCTCTTAAATTAATTTCTCATATTTTCCATGTCTTTCCCCGCTCCTGCATATCTGACAATTTGCTTGGACCCTATTATTTACCTCATCTACTGATTTCTTTAAGGCTCATCATATATATTAATGTAAATTAATTTCTAAGAGATCCTTCTTCTTTTTCCTACTATTCTGTTCATGTTTAGCAGATGCAATAAAGTCTTAGGATAATCATAATAATATTTTTACGGTTGTCTTCTGTTTCTTAAATTACCTCTTTCTTCCAGGCAGCTATTCTGCTTATTTAGTTTTTCCCCTCAAACATTTTGTAATTCTTGATGGTCCATTCATGTATAGATAAAGACTAGGTTCATTCATGTGGGTAGCTAGTGCAGGTTTCCTCTGCCATTATGTTTCTCCAATAAATAAATCTCTTGTATTAGTTTCCTAGGGCTGTCATAACAAAAGTATCACCAACTGGGTGGCTTAAAAAATAAATTTATTCTGTCACAGTTCTGGAGTCTAGAAGTCTGAAATTAAGGTATTGGCAGGTTTGGTTCCTATTGAGGGCTGTGACGGACAATCTATTTCATGCCTCTCTCCTAACTTCTGGTAGCCTCAGACATTACTTGCAAATGAATACCTGCAAAGGTGTTTCCTCCTTGTATTTTCATGTTGTCTTCCTTCTAAACATATCTGTGTCCAAATTTCCCCTCTTTATGAGAATACCAGTCAAGATTATGACCCATCCTAGTGAACTCATCTTAACTCAATTATCTGCAAAGGTCCGATTTCCAAATAAGGTCACATTCACAGGTAATGGGGCTTAGGACTTCAGTATCTTTGGGGGTGGAGGAGGGGACACAATTCAACACATAACACCTCTAAGTGGGACATCAGTGATGGGTTTCATGTTGATTAGTAAAGATCAGCAGTTGGGCTGGTCAGTTTTTAATTAAGAAAGACTTGTCCTCTTAAGCCTCACCCCTAACCCACACCATCACAGCAGATCATTTAATCATTTAATTTCTATAGAGCAGTCCTCTGGTTTTAGCCTGCTCAAATACTATTGTGACCAGATGCTCTGAAGGATAGTAGAGGAAGGGTCTATTTATTTTCTTTAAAACACCAACCTTTGCCTTCTTCTTAGAGGTGGGGAATTGTTTTTATAATCTCATGTTATTTATAATCTCATGTTATTTAAGTTCAAAATGTGTTTCAAAGAAATATACTTGAACTTAGATTAGATGTGCTCTATCCAAAAACAAAATGCCCTAATAACTGTTAAGGATCTGGATGTTTCTGTCTACTCAGTGTCTGCCCCTCTCCTTCACAGGGTCTGCCTCAGTCCTAGCTGTGCTTCTGGAGGGGCAGGGCTGTGTGTCAGGACTGAGCTCAGGGTCCTCATCTGGAAACGTAAGCCCTAGAACAACCTTAAATCCCCAGGTCTTCGCTGGTGTGGTCTAACAAGGGCGGCCCATGAGAAGGTCAACATTCCTATGGTGCTTGAATGAGAGAAATATTCTGGAACAGATGCAGGAAAGCACACAAGTGACCTGCAAAGTCATTAGGAGGAAGGAGTTAAATGGAAGACTGCACCAAGCCTGCAAAACACATGATAAGCTAGTTCCTGGAGTCCTAGGAGGAACCTTTTGAAATTCTAAAGAGAAATAATTGAAGCAAATTAATAGAGGCTATTGCTATTTAAACCGAGAATTAAACTCAGGGAACCACTCACTCTAAAATGTATTAGCTGAAATCCGTGCAGTTTACATCAAGGCTTAGTTCAATTTATATTGGGGGCATATGCCAAGCAATGCAGGATTTCATGAGAGAGAGCTTCATTGTTCCAGAACACATCTCTTGGGTGCCTAAGTCAGAGGCAGAATACCGGCCTTCCTGAACCAGGGATTTTCTCTTCAATGATGATTCCTAATTTCAAGAGTGACTGAATGTGAGACCATAATGTGTGCAGACCCTCATCCCGAGGGACAATTGTGCTGTCCCAGCAGGTATCCCCTCCCCCCTTAACCTTCCAAGTGGCACTGGGTTCCAGAAGAGCAAGCTGTCCAGGAAAGGGACCATGTCCCCCAAATGCCACAGAAGTATTTCTGCCCTATAGCAGCAGAAAGGTTACCTTTCTTTAGGACTATTTTACCATTAGATTAGAGAAAAGGCAGTCATCAAGAAGCCATTTCATACCAAAGCTCAGAGAGGCTTTCTGAGTTTGTGCAAAAGAGAGGTGGGTATTTTAACTACTCTGGTAGAGTGTTTTGGGGGCACTTCTGTTCCGTTCCTCTATTTTCCCTGTGGTTTTCTCTCTGCTGCTCGAGCTGCGTTTCTAGTCTGTACTCATTTGCTGAAACCTCCAATTCTGCCCAAGTGCGGCACTAGAGTCTGCCCCTATCTTCTGTCTTCAACAGAAAATTAAAACCCTCTCTTTCATTCCAACTGTCTTTTGTGGCGCAGGCTGTAAACACCATCAGCACCATCAGGCTCTCGGCATGAGCTGAATACCTGCAGGACTAATGGCTCTTGCAACTTCCCACTGTCCCGGGAAAGGGTCATTGCATTTTAACTGCAGTGTCACCCTCCATGGCTGTTTGAGGGTGCAGGATGTGGCAGAAGGAGGCGAAGAGCCTTTTAAATCCATGGAGGTCAATGTATTCCATTATATACACAGCGCTTCAGATTCAGTTTTAACCTTTGATGAAATTTGCAGTGTTGGGATTTTTTATGCTAGAGCAGACACAGAATCACAGGTGCAACTAATTTCAGTTTTGACTTACAATCAGTGTGGGCTCCTTGAATTTTTATATGAAATTCTCTCTTTGACTTGAGTGTAAAGTGTCAGAAATCTGTAGCTTCTCTCTGTAATGTACATTAATAGGTAATATTGATTTGTAGAAATTAATTACTAGAAAAACAGCTCTTTGCTTACCTAGATTTAGGAAGATTCGAGAGCCCCCTTGTGGCTATAATCTACCTAAACAAAACTGATGAAAAGCTTGTCGTTAATTTTTGTTGTTTTTTGTTAATGGGTTTTCTCTCTCTTTTTAGTAACATTTGTTTGCCTGCTTTATGACTTCGAATTGTTTTTCACTTAGATTAGCATCAACACAGTACACATCATTTAACAGAGGACACAGAGATGATAGCATGTGTAAATTTTAAAAGGACAGGTGACTTTTTTTTCTGATTATCACTAAGAGAAATAATCAATGCAGAGGGGCATGTTTAGGGAAGTTCACAAAGCAAGGGAATTACAGTTGCATTATTCTGCTTCTTAAGGGATACTCCCCTCATTTTTAATTCATGTATTGATTGTACAAATGTAAAAGCCACCTCTTCCAGCCCCAAGCTACACTAATTTTGAAAGTCTTAAAGATTCTTTCTTCAAATTTACACACAGCAGAGGAAAGTGGGGAAGTTAGTGTCCTCATTTGAGTGTTTTAAAAACTCTAAGAAATGAATTCTGAAAGCCATTACTTCTCTGATGCTTCAATCATGCCTGAAGGAAAATATTTGCAACTTAAGGTCACTGTGCTCCACACTTGAACTGATGAAGGGAACACCCAAGGCAAAGTTTAAACAGAACGAATTGATTTTTTTCTGGGAGATTTAAATTATCATGCCTATATTTTTCTAGATTTCTGCCATTGCTTTATTAATTAGGCAGAATTACAGCAGTGCTTCCAAGCTCACCGCAGCTAAAGATCTAAAGATCCCATTGAATGTCCATGTGGTAAGCAGGGCTTCTGGAAGGAACTCATGCTAATTATCATGAATAAGTGGGTTTTGGAGAGAACCTGATTAGGGCTCCGCATTACTTCCAGCGTAATTTGGTTTCCCCTAGATTAGCTTGTGGAGTGACACCGGCATCTAGTCACAAATGAATTACTAGCCCTGCCTGTTGTTCCTAGCAAGGAGAAAAATATCGTGGATGAGAGCCAAGGAAGAGAAAGAAGGGAAAACGCAAGAGAAACTCCTGATATTTGGGCCTACATAGAACATATGAATGTTAAGCATGGCATCTGTTCTACTTTGCCTTCAGTGCACAGGTGTAATGAGCACAAACAGCCGTCACACCACTTGGTAGGACGTGAGAGGGGAGACTGGTACACAGGCAACGCCGGCCACGATGAGATGCTGAGCAGGAATCGCCTCGTTCTCCAGAACTGCAGAAAATCTCAAACTCAAACCTCATCCTTCTTAGTCTTTTTTTTTTTTTTTGATAAGGAGCTTTTGCAATGTGCAAGATCCTTTCAGAATTCACAAAAGACTACAAGGGTTATGTGGAAAAGACTCAGGATCCATTTTGTATAGATCCCCACCGGACTAAAGTTGGATAATTGGAGCTTCAGTGAGGATAATGACTGCAATGTACTGAAACATTAAATATGTTTAGATTCATGAGCTCATAATGATATGAAAACAAACAAACAACAACAACAACGAGCCACTTTGGAGGATGTAGGAAAGCAACTCATTAGTTTAAAAACCAGTAAATAAAGTGAATCAAATACTCATCTGCCTTATTCTATATGAAACATACTTTAGGGTACCAAATAGTTAATAAAGGAAAGTTTCTCTTTATAGAAGCATTGCAGCTAATAAATGAAAAAGAAATGATAGACTTAGAATATTACCATTTTGCAACCCCCAGTGAATGATCATCATTGGCTATTGGCATCACAAAAAGAAAGACCACCAGACATGATATGTGCCCCCAGATTGAAATCCACAATAATGTCTACTTAGTATAAAATTTTGGTATTTCAGAATGATTCTTCCACAATTTTTTAAAATACCAGAAGGCATATTCATATTCTGGTGTTTCTGGTTCATTCTCCTGGGTTCCCTTTTTCAGTCAGTTTCACAGAGAAAATAAGCTATTTATATGTATATTTAAAATATATATAATATATCAGTGAATACACACACACACACACACACATATATATATATATATATATATATATACATATTTATCAGTGAAACCTCTGAACTTGCAGAATGAAGTGCTAATTTGATGCTTTCTTTCTAACTCTTAAATACGTTAGAACAAAATAAGACAAGAGTAGGTTACTCAAAAGATAACTCAGTTCTTTGAGGTCAGGCTGTCTTGTGTACAATCATATCCCAATAACCTAGCATAGTGTTTGGCCTAAAACAGACAATCAACAAATGTTTTTAAATAGAAAACTAAATGAGTACAGGAGCCAAAGAAGGAAAAGAGAGGTCCCAGCTCCAGTCCTCCTTACTTGCTGACCTTGGGAAGATCCTTTCATATCTCTGAGAATCAGCATCCTCATCTGTAAAACTGAAAGGAGAAAACTTCCTTCACTGCCTCTGGCATAATCCTGTTGAGAGAATAAGATGAAATAATGGATGAGGAAAGTATTTTGAAACTTTAAAAATGTTATGCAAATAAAAAAGTGCTATCATTAACACCGCTTGTTTAATATACACAATTTCACCATATTTGGGCAATTTATGAGGCTCTGATATTTGTGAAGAATGGGAAGATGCAGAATTTTAGAGCGTGCACATAGATCGAGGTTCTGCTATGTGTCAGCTACTGCTGGGCCCTTTATATTGACTATTTCATTCAATAATTCCTAGAACCCTATGAAGTTAGTCTTTATACGTTGGCTATTTAGATGAGGAAACTAAGGCTCCCAGCAGTGACACAAGCTAACCAGGTTCCAATAAAAAGTGACATGGGCCTAAAATTGGAACTCTGATTTTTCTGACATCAAGCCTATTTTCTTTTCACTGCATCTTCAGTGAGCTTTCCAGCATGCTTCAAATTATGCACTCATGCTCTGTCCAGATGAGCAGAGTTTGACTTGTACTTCCCTTGAACCTTCTCTTCCTAGATAAAGGCTTTGAAACAGGCAACTCTAGGTTCCAGCAACTTTCTCTGAATTCTTTTCTAAGTTTTTCTAGCATTGTGTTCAAAAAAGACAAAAAGAGAATTGAAAGCCAAAAAGAGAATTATGGCATTGCATGAGCTTTGGCTCTATCTGAATTCTGTTGGACAGCTATTTCCAACCATCCATTATTGTTCTGAGATTACTACAGCTCTTGGCTTCTAGATTCCCTGGAAGTGTTAAAAACTAACACAACTGCAGCAATTCCCCCTTGTCTCTAATAACCTTTCCTCAAGTGTAAATTTGTTATGCAGTTTTGTGGATGTGCTGAGCTTGGAAAAATTGTTTCTATGGCTTCTCCAAAGCTGTCAATATCTGAGGACCCTCTGGACCCTTGTGGTCCTGTGATGAGACACAACGGAAGCCCTCTGTCCCTCCTGCTTCCTGTCCACTGCTGGCCCTGCCAAGTGCTGCCTCTCTTTTATCTCCTGCCACCTATCCACAGGTAAACACAAATCCTCCACCCCACGATGCTCATTTTGCCTCTAGAGCTTTGAGTTCAACAAAGCCTGGGCCACTGCATCATTATGTCACAAAGTAAGTCTCCAAGAAGGCATGACTTGTACAAGATGATAAAAGAGACTGTCAAAACTATTGTCACTTTTTGAAATCACAGACATCATCTAAAAGCCTATGTAACTCAAAGGGTTGTTTTGATGACAATTGGTTAATGCGAGTATAACACTTAGAACTGTACTTGGACATAGCATGCACTCAATGAAGTTAGCCATTATTATTATTGTTATTAATATCAATTTTCACTTCCCATGGAACTTTCCATATTTTAACTTAGCTTTCTCCTTAGGAGATGACCTCCAAGGCACTCTTTCTTTGAGATTTGGCAAGAAGTGGAATCAGGGTGAGATTCTTGGGTACTTTGTTTTACATGCTAAGATGATTGCTCTGTTTTGATAGAATGTAGGAAAATCCTAAAACAGAAAAATCCTTTATGTAAAAACATGGCAAAACCTACACAGAGAAGATTTTTTAAAAAATCATGTGATGTTTTAGGAAAATCTGCATCAAAGCTGTCAAATATAGATCTAAATATTGGAACTCATGCCTAGCTCTTAAATGTCCTGATTTACTTCTCTCCCTCTCCAAATTGGCCAGCGCTGAACAATTGCAGTGAAGATGCGTCATTATCTCTACCCTTTGTAATTCTCACATTCCTAAAAGCAGCGCTGGAGAAATTAGCTAAGAGGAGAGCATGGCTGAACACGAAGGGCCTGATAACACAATCTGAGTGTACTATCTGTGTTCTGCTTTGCCCGGCTGGGATCAGAGCTGCGAGTGAGAGTGAATTGGGCCTTATCTCACTCCAGGGCGGCTCCAGGCTTCAGGTGGATACCCACATGCATAAACAAACCACAGCTTTGCCAAGCGCCTTGAGACGTCCTCGTACCCAAATCCCAGTGATGCAGCACAAAGCAGGGTGCCTCTGAACCGAGTAATCACGGAAGTCCCTGAATAATGCATGAGAGCAGGACCCTCCCTGGCACATTTGAAACTGTTCTGGGAGGAACTGTACTCAGCAAGATAGAGAAAACAAGCCCCCGGAACATGCATTTCCTGAAATTTATTCTTGCAGTAGCCACTTGGGGGAAAGGGAAAGCAAATGTGACAACCACTCTAAAATCATGGCATTTTAGTGAGTCTGAGGCTCATAGGTTTCCTGTCAGTATAAGGCAGCGATGTGACAAGATTTAAAATTTTATCTTATTGATAAATACTATTACTTCCTCTAGGGAAGTAGGGGTTGACTGATCATCATTGAGAAATGACCTATATCATCCATCCGCCTCTTATTTCATGCTTTTGTTCGGTTGGTTTAATGTCATATGTGACTTGCCATAATTAAAGTTAGCTAACACCTAGACGTCACAGTAAAACTACATCTCAAGAGGCTGTGTCTTTGCAGACTGGCACGGAATTTGATCGGGTGAGGGACTTCCGTCTTTCTGATCCAGATGTCGGCTTTAATATAGCTGCAGTGCTGATGAGTGGGATTTGATTCCACAAATGTTTAGTCTCTAATTTGATATTCCAGCTGCTCATTAAGTGAAAAATAAACAAATCTTTTTGGAAAAAATGTTTCCCCACCATCATGTCACAAACCTCAACCTGGCTGTCCTGGAATGTCCTTCATTGGCTCATGTTCCATGCAGGGCACCTTCCTGGTCCAGCCACGAGGAAGCAGAGCCTGTCTCACAGCTCTCCCTTGGCTTCCAGGTGGCCGTGTCACCTGCACCCAAGGATGTCAGGACTCATGGAATGGCCCCATCCTCTCCTACCCTGACTGTGGTAGGATTCATTGGCAGAAACTATGTATATGCATTTTGACAATAAAATAGAAGCAATGCTGTTTACAATAGCCAAATTATGGAACCAACCTAAATGTCCAACAATCGATGATTGGATAAGGAAACTGTGGTATATATACACTGTGGAATACTATTCTGCCATAAAAAAGAATGAAATACTCCCATTTGCAACAACATGGATGAACCCCAAAGAGGGATAAATACCACACGTACTCACTCATATGTGGGAGCTAAGAGAGAAAGGAAGGAAGGAAAGAAAGACCACAGCAGTGCGATGGTCTTACAGAGGGAGGGAACATTCCTAGGGCTACAAAGGGTGTCGGGGGGAGAGGGATGGGGGAGGGAGGTTGGGGGATAATTGGGGGGGACACAGGGTACAAATGTAATTTCAAAAAATTAAATAAATAAAAGATCTTCTAAAAAAAATAGGAGCAATGCTCTTAACTTAAGAATGCTACTCCTGGGGTTTATTCTCTGCACAAATATTTACGGCTTAGGATGCTCATCAGATTTTTATTTGTGGCAAACCCCCCCACACAGACACAGAATGTGCCTAATTGTCCAAAACCGGGAGATCAGTCACATAAATTATGATACATCTATAGTTGGAATATTAGGCTGTTATGAAAGAACATTGTACTCTTATGAAAGAATATTAAATAAAATAGGAAAAATGTTCACTCTGTATTTTTAAGTGAAAAACACAGGGTAAAAATTTAATGTACATTATGATCACAAATCTGTATAAAAAAGAAATATATATATGAGTATATATACATATTCAACTGTGGTTATCTTAGTAAGGTGATTATAGTTTTTATTTTCTTCTTTTTTACTATTCTGCATGTCCCACATTTTCCATCATAACAATATATTGCTTTTCTAACTTAGGGGAAAAACAATTGAGACCAGCTAAAATCAAACTATCCTCCCTTTAAAGTTAGCAGGAGCACAGGTGGGAGCTGCAGAACCTCCCCCCTCCTGAGGGAAGCCTCTCACCCTAAACTACCGGTTGAAAAAGTCAAGATTTGTGGGTAGTAAATAAAATAAAAATGCCTTCTCCAAAAGGCTCCAGCTGCTTTGGAAGTCGCGGTGAGGTGCAGGGCTCTGTGCGAGGTAAGATAACACGGCACGCGTGTCTCCATTCTCTCCCCACAATAGTGGACATCCCTGGAATCGGCTGCTGTGACACACACCATTGACAGCCTCCTAAAGTTCTTTATAATAACACTTAACAATCATGGTTTCCAATTTCTCATTTGCTTAGAACATCATTCTTAAATTCCTTAATTTGTTTTCAAGGCTCGAATAAAAGGCCTTTTCATCACTGTGTCAAAGGGCAGTCTGATTGCTAAGCTCTAACTGCCTCAATTCCCCTATCAGATACAGTACAGTGCAGATAATACTCTATTGAAGTAATGAAGAATGGGCAGCCCATGATGAGAGCCAAGAAATTAATTCTATCCGAGCATTTGGAAAATAACTCCAGCACACAGTACAGCAGGGCAGAGGGAGCGAAGTTTCACTTTTTAAAGATGCACATATCAGCTACGCTTAAGATGATCCAGTTGCCTGTGTATATGTCATGGTGAGGACCGACAGTCTCCTTCAGATGCCCCCCACGTCCACCCTGACAATGACTCACAGTGTTCTTCGTGAGACACTGAGCTTTGGCAAAACTTGGATACACAGGGAAACTCATTTCAAAGTTTGTAAGGCAAGAGGCATTTGGAGAAATTTGCCATTTCCCATACATTTCACTAGATCTAGGAATCCTTGAAACAGTGGCAGATGAATGTTACATATTTATTCTCTCCACAAATATTGAACGACTGAACATCCATGATATTTAAGTTCGCATATTAGATGCCCTGGGGAATCAGAGGTGAGTAAGGGAAGGTTTCCTCTCTCTGAGGTTGTTGTAAAGCCTGTTCCAGTGATAAGGCATTCACTGTTGGCTAGAATAAAGAAGCGTGACTAGGGCTCAGGTTTCAGTGGAGGTGGCTTCCCTCGTCTGAGGACATCAGAGAAGGCTGCATAGAAGAGTTCCTTCTTTATCTGGTTTTTATGAATGCAGAAAACTGGTGTGCGGAACTATTAATTTAGTTGCTTGATTTTATGAAGGTTAAGCTGGTAGTGGAAGGAACATATTTATTAAGCTTTGCCTGTGAACCTAGCATTTTGTAATTTCTTTCAGATGTGTTCTCATTGGACAGGCAAGTCATAGCCTCATAAAAGTGAATTTTGGGGGGGCCGAGCCCGTGGCGCACTCGGGAGAGTGTGGCGCTGGGAGTGCAGCCGCGCTCCTGCTGCGGGTTCAGATCCTATATAGGGATGACCGCTGGTGTGCTCACTGGCTGAGCACGGTGCAGCCGGTCTCAAAAAGGACAAAAAAAAAAAAAAGTGAATTTTTTTTAATCACCATAGGTAAAGTGATGCCAGTGACTTACACTCTTTATCACACAATTCTGGTGAGGATACTAGTCCTGCCTCTTTATTGCAGCATTGCAAGGGAAGGATTACACAGAAGGAAAGAAGGAAATAGAGAGGTGGAAAAAGTAGTACAGAGAAGGCTGACAGTAGGAAGGGCGAGGAATCAGTGACAGGTGGGTGTGTGATATCTCTTGAATCTGTCCCTGATTCTTTCTCATCAACACCCACAGTTCTGGGTTTTTCTCTGCTGGTCTCTTACCATGGCTGCTGAATGTCTCTCTTGGTCTCTACCTACTTTATTCCATCTTTAATACTACTGGTAAATGAATTTCCTGGATCATCACGTTTCCTATTTCAGTAATTCACAGTTGTATTCAGAACTTAAATGTACCAAGAGCTCTCTTTGTCCACTTTTTACCTCTGTAACTCACTAATAAATAACTTTTTCTACTTTATCACACCTGTGCTGACAATACTTGAGGGCATTTTATTCTTTTCTTATGTTCACCATATTTCCTAGAACAGTTCTCTACACACAGCAAACCTTCAATAAGCATGTTTTAATTAAATAACTTACTAATTAAAGAAGTGAACAACTTCTACAATAAACTGCTTAATGAAACATAGGTTCTTGAAGCAGTAGGGAAGAAAACCAGTTAAGTTTAATATTAAAAAATAAATAAATAAACCTCATGGCAAATAAACCTCAAACTAATTACCTGTTGTAGGAAATTGCATTCTACTTTTTCGCCTGTGTTGACTGTCTCTCTCTACATGTCATTGACCATCACAATCAAATGACAGATGCATTAGAATATTATGTACCTTTTTACTCTTTTCACACATTTTAGACCTTAAAAAATATTATCAGGTTAGTTTTTAGGAGAGAGAAGAAAGGCATATTTATCAAAGGCAATATTAATCTTAATTATTGAAATACACTTATTTGATGTAATGATTATTTGCTTTTACATAGCAATCATTATTTTTATTATTATTTTTTTTTGTCTTTTTTCGTGTCCGGCAACGGATCGCAACCCTCAGTGTCGCACCTGTACCGGACCGAGACCGGCAACGGGATCGCAACCCTTGGTGTTGCGCCCGCACCTCGCTCAGCCAGTGAGCGGGAACCGGTCTGTATGTGGGATCCGAACCCTTGGCAGGAGCACCACCGCGCTCCCAAGCGGCGCACTGTAGCAGTGCGCCACCGGGCCGGCCCCAAAGGTCTGTATGTGGGATCCGAACCCTTGGCAGGAGCACCACCGCGCTCCCAAGCGGCGCACTGTAGCAGTGCGCCGCCGGGCCGGCCCATACATAGCAATCATTTTTTGAACATCTACTGTCAGCAGGACGGTGGTAGGTGCTGTGGCACACAAGGCCTAAGGTACGGTTATCAAAAAGGAACTTAAAAGGTGGATGTGACTAAGACTTTCCAAGCAAGTTGAAAGTGCAGTAGGTGATGTAGTAAACCCTATAGGTTGGAAAGTCAAGAAAGATGAATATGGGCCGTGAGCTGGGCCAGAAAAGATAAGCAGGATGACAATGAGCAAAAGAAATGGCAAAGACTTTCAAAATGAGGGAAGGTGGTAATGCCTTTGTGTCGTGCTTAGAATATTTTAAGATGACTGCCTTATGACAGAGCAAGATACTAAAAGTGGTTCTAAACCAGCCATGGAAAAGGGTGTGTTCTGTTTCTTTGAACTTCAGTAAGCTCTGAAGGCCCATATGGTAATTACCAGTTAAAATGATTATTAAACTAACCAAGGCGCTCCGTTCCCGAATCTTTCTGAGTACACAAGTACTTGCCATCATTACCCTGTGGCCACAAGAATGACAGTCCTAAAGAGCTCCAATTGCTTTACAGACATTCTTAAATGAATTCATCCAAGCTCTCGGTGAAGTAGGTGGCAAATGGAAGACTTGCTGACAGGATGCTGTCACCAAGGCAAACAAAGTGATCTGTCATAGGGACTGTTCTGGTCCAGGGGGATTGGCAGAACATTCCCTTAACTTGATGGTTAGCATTTCTTTTACTTGACCCAAATCACTGGGTGCCCAAGATCTCCTTGAGACAATGCCTTATTAATTTCTGAGTCCCCAATGCCTAGTCCCAGTGCTTGGCTTGGTTAGACCGTGGAGAATTAATAAATGAATGAATTGATAGATGAAGGGTGGAAATAATAGTTTACTTATTTATTTTTTGAATATCCTGGAAGAGTTTAGGTTAACTGTAAGGATAAATACAAGTGTACTTCAAAAATTTTACGGAGAGATTTGTATTTTCTTTTAATTCTATTTTTCCAAGAACTTTTTGAAGTACCCTCGTATATGAACAAGTGATACTCTGTCTAGGCTTAGGAGATTGAGTCAAAAGAAACAGAAGGCGTCAATAAAGGTCCTCTGTATTGTGGCCACAGCAGCCCTTGGATGCTGCCTGTCCTTCCTCCCTAGTCTTTGTTTTACCCTTTTAAAAATGATTTTCCCCCTCCATTGTGCTGTTGAAAAAGTTAGGCCTAAAAAATAAGGTTGGAGACTTCAGCGGTACTGAATCCTGTACGTACTTTTATTAGAGACTGAATTGGGAGTTAGATGAGTTTCCACAGTTTTGGAGAAGGGAGGAGAGTCATGGAACTGGAGAGAAGCTGTTGACAGTGAAGGCTGGGTGTGGGCCGAGGGATAGCCAGCATTTCGTGAATGGTTTTTGTAGTTTTCTGTCTGGAAGTAGAGAAACCAAAGGAAATGGAGAAAAAAAAAAGATGAGAAAAAAATGGTTTAACTAACCAAATTTTCAGTCATTTTTTTCTTTCAACAGTTGGGTGTTCTTCAACCCTGTTGGTTTATTTGTACTATTTTTCTAACTTTCTATTTTGACTGCTTTGTAGGATTGAAAACAGCAAAACATACATGAAATATGTCTGATTAAAGCAATTTTCAGATGCTATTAGACACTCGGATCCAGAGCCGCAATATGGGACAACTTTGTACCTCATCAATATAAATGTTCCTCTGGTATATTTCTATGTCTTGATGTCAGATTTAGTTTTAGTTACAAATTGACCCGTGTGGCTTACTAGCCAAACTTGAAGACCTGTGGGACTTATTTTACTCATGTAAACATCACCCTACAATTTAGCTAATCACTGTTAAATGCAATGTTAAACTGAATAAAGCTAAATTTGAAACCGAGGCCATTTTAAGCCTAAACCAGCTTCCGTCAGCTTTGAGATTATGTAGATTTCCAATGGAATAAAGATACCAGAATCTCGATGGCCAGTTTTCCCAGGTGAGACAAAAGTCTCTCCTTCATATTCCAGCAGGCACCAGTTAAATCTTTGTGTCCAGTCTTTGTAATTCTTAGCCTCCAATGGCTATTTTAAAAATCTGTATCATGTCAAATTTGAGACATATAAATGAGATTGAGACTTACCAATTGATTGTCATCAACATTTTTTATTTAAATACTTTTCTGTGTTTTCTGTTTTGTCCAATTAACAGGGAAATTAGAAATTTTCTATTTGTGGTCTTATTAGACCCAATCCTAATTTAAATCTTTTAAATATTTTATGATCTTTCTGATTTAAATCTTCTGTCCTGATACATTTGGCATCTGTAACACACTGAGTTATATTATTATTGTCGTTATTGTATTTATATATTTTTATATTATATTATTTATATATTTATACATAAATGTATATTTACATATATTATACTATTGTTTTGTGAAATAAAAATAAGTGTCTGCTCATAGAATTGAAATGTGAACAAGTCCCAACCTAGGACTAAAGCAGGATTAATAATGCCATGTCATATAATATTCAACAACAATATTATCCAGTCTGAGCAAAACTTTATCATCAACATTTCCTTGTGAAGCCCAAAATCTGTGTCAGTCATTTTCTACTTTCCTTACTGACCTTTCGGGAAATTTTCTCCCACTGATGGGATTGTCATTCCATCACAGTGAAAGACAACAGAGAAATGTAAAATGGTGATTGGCCAAAGCAAGGGCTCAGGCTGGCCTGTCCTTCAAGTTTCAATAAATTCCTTTCCTGATTTAAAGGGAAGTGAATGCTGCTTAAGTTTTTGAAGTTTCTTTAACACATTTCAAAACTGTCTGGCTTACCTAGTGGCAAGGCTAGAGATTCAAAATAACAGAATATAGAAAATGTATAGTTTTAAATACTCTTTTAAAAAGAGAAATTAAAAACATTGCATCCTTAAATTCCTTTTTTAAAAAAATTTTATTGCTTTTACTAGGTATGTATTTTTCTATCCAGTTTAGCCTGGCCAAGTGGAACAAGTACTAGGTTGAGTTTTTCCTATGAAATAAGATGTTTCTGTCTTCACAACATGGTGACTAATTTGTTTTTTTCCAAGTAAGCCAGTCCAAGTAAACCTAAGTCTATAATTTACTGCCACTGTGATCTTGGGCAGCTTATTTTATCTCCCCAAATATTTAGTTTACTCAACACTAAGTGAAAAAAAAAGTAAATAATAATGTGCTCTCACCTCATAGGATTGTTTAAATGGGTTATATAGTCAGCACTATGTCTGGCATTTGGTAACTTTATGACATGGGTCTTGGGCACTAGTCTATAGGAAAAGCACCTGACATTCACGTGTTTTGGTGAATTCATCTAAATAAAAATTTTATCATTGCAATTAAAAATAAATTTAGAAAACATTTGCCCCCAAATCTCGAAAAAAGTATTTTTCCTAAATAGTATAGGCACTGATCAGTTACATTGGAAGGAATGAATTATCTCCATTAAATAGACTTCAGCAATTTATTCTTTCCTCTTATATTTATTAAGTTTTTGTGTGGATTTAAGATAGTCTTTGATTTAAATATAGCCATACACACTGCTATTTATCTTTAAGGGCAAATATATGCATGAATCATATAGGAATTATGATAGGTGAGTCATACCTGCAACTGCTGCCTTTGCTAACCCAGATCTTTGACAAAATATGACATGATGCAGCGATAACCAAAAGTCACTCCTCAATAGATCTCTATTTATCTATCTTGATATATCTATCCGTGTGTTTGTATTTATTTTGGCATCAACTTTCTTTGAAGAGCAAACACCAAGATGAATCAAACAGAAATGAGCAGGTTTTGTCTCAGCCCTTTGTGTGCCAGTTGAGGGCAAGCATGCTGGACATTAGAACTTTCCGGTTAGTACATGATAGGTCATGTTGAGACCTACTTGGCAGCACCCAGAGCCTTGGTTCCAGGGCTCTCTGCAGTATTAAGTCACCTGTACAGGTGTCAGGTATGCCTGGTGTCCTTTTTGGAACATTTCAAGTCCACTTTTGTCTCCCCAGGAGAACTCCGAGTTAATATGGCTGGCCCTATACTTCTGGAGTGGGCTCCACTCAATGAGCCAAGGATGAACTGGGATTGAACTGGGATCAAACTGGCTTCTGTGGAAGGGCAAATGGCCAACATGGGATCTTAGAATTGTAAGACAGCCTGGAGTCCAGCCTGCTCGTCAGTGGGGTCCTTTCTCTGGCTTCAGTGACAAAGGGACCTCCAGGCTCTGCTTGACTGTGCCTGGTGGCAGGGTTGGGGTTGGCAGCCATTCCATTGGTAGGCTGCTCAAATTGTGAGAAGGAGTTTCCTTATTTTGAACCAGTATTTACTTTCCTGTAATGCCTACTGTTATGTCTTTTATCTCTCAACTTCTCCAACTCTCTTCCTACTCCTGTACATTTTTCTTATACTTTTAAACCAGAGGTATCCTGGTGACTATGTGATCATTCTGAAGATGGCCGTTTAAAAATATATTTCTTCTCAATGTTCCATTAAATGTCATTAGATGAGATAAGATCTGTGATTATTATAACTGCAGCACCTGACAATTAATAAGCACTGAATAAATATAATTTTGTTTTTTAAGTACCAATATGGTACACAGGAAAGCTTTGAATGAAATAGACCTAGATTAGATTGCAAGCCAAGCATTAATTTGCTCTAGGATCATGGGCTGTACTTTTCACTTTTCTGAATCTCTGCGTCCTTGACTTTTGTAAAAAAAAAAGTAATGATAAAACCTATTTTCCAAAGTTGTGTTGAGGATTATCCGTGCTAGCAACCATAGAACACATAGTACAGTTTGTAGCACATGGTAGGTGCTCGGTAAATATTAGTCTGCACACCCAACCCATCCTTCCCCAACCCCACCTATGTCATAATCCAAAATAGCAGTGTAAAGAGAAAAGATAAAGAAGAATTGTGTTTCAGTATTGCCTTCTCATATTAGTCCATTTTATGTTGCTACAACAGAATACCCAAGACAGGGTAACTTATAAATGAAAGATTTCTTTGGGTCACAATTCTGGGGCAGCTACATCTGGTGCACACCTGAGGTTTCTTCAACTCATGGCAGAAAGTGGAAGGGAACCCAGTGTGTGCAAGGAGATCACATGGCAAGCAAGGAAGCAGGAGAGAGAGAGGGAGAGAGAGAGAGAGAGAGGAGGTGCCAGGCTCTTTTTAACAACCAGCTCTTACAGGAACTAATAGGGCAAGAACTCACTCACCCCCTAGGGAGGGCAGTAATCTATTCAAAAGGGATCTGCCCCCATGACCCAACACCTCCCAACACTGCCACACTGGAAATCAAATTTCAGTTTGAACTTTGGAGGGGACAAACATCCAAACTATAAGCACCCTTCTACTCCCATGACCTGGATAAATCACTTCACCTTTTGGGGTGTTTCCCTATCAAATAGTGCTCCATCTATTACATAGTATGTTTTACCTTTGCAAAACCTTTTACAAAGGTTTTTTGTAAAAATTAAATAAAATAGCACATGGTTAATAACTTTTTAAAATCATAGTGGTTTTTGTAAATGTAAGATGTTATTGCCAGCAGTAATTCGTGAGTGAATAATTGCTGAATGAATGAATGACTATTCTTCCCACAGCCTCCACCTCCCACTCAGCAAGGAGGAAAAGCTCAACAGACTTAGTCCTGAAAACCTGTCCAAATGTCTTCATGGAAAGAGATGCACATACACCAGGCAAACAATCTTCCTTGAACAGTTGGCAGAAGAGCCCATTGACAATGCCAATATAAAATTGTAGAGGTTCAGAATCCCCGTGTTAGGGTTGTTGACTACTGACATTCTTCCTCTAATTTCTTCCAGGAATTTCTATTACATCACAATGTTGCGGGATCCAGTGTCACGTTACCTGAGTGAGTGGAAACACGTCCAGAGAGGGGCCACGTGGAAAACCTCTCTCCACATGTGTGATGGAAGAAGCCCCACCCCCGATGAGCTGCCTACCTGCTACCCTGGGGACGACTGGTCTGGGGTCAGCTTGCGGGAGTTCATGGACTGCAGCTACAACCTGGCTAACAACCGCCAGGTGCGCATGCTGGCTGACCTCAGCCTCGTGGGCTGCTACAACTTGACTTTCATGAATGAGAGTGAAAGAAACACCATCCTGTTGCAGAGTGCAAAGAACAACCTAAAGAACATGGCCTTCTTTGGGCTCACCGAATTCCAGAGGAAGACACAGTTTCTCTTCGAGAGGACATTCAACCTCAAGTTCATCTCCCCCTTCACACAGTTCAACATCACACGGGCTTCCAATGTGGAGATCAACGAGGGTGCCCGCCAGCGCATTGAGGAGCTGAACTTCCTGGACATGCAGCTTTACGAGTATGCAAAAGATCTCTTCCAGCAGCGCTACCACCACACCAAGCAGCTGGAGCACCAGAGGGACAGGCAAAAGAGGCGGGAGGAGCGGAGGCTGCAGCGGGAGCACAGGGTCCACCAGTGGCCCAAAGAGGATGGGGCCACAGAGGGGACTGTCACTGAGGACTACAACAGCCAGGTGGTGAGATGGTGACCCCCTGCCCTCTCCTCTCTCTCAGGAGGGGGAGGATGAGCAGGGCATTGACCTTCTGTTGCATTACCTTGGATGATTTGGGACCATCTGAGGACATCTGGCTGTATGTGGCTTGATTTGGACATCTGCTTCCTTTGTCTTCATTTTTACCCAGATGGAGATTATCCCCTTTTGTTCTTGACATTTTTTCAATCAGTGGTATTAAGTAGGGTAGGAATGCATCAAATATAGACTACTTTAGAAGGTCAAGGAGAGAAGCACCCTGAAAGAAAGAGTCCCTGCACTCTCCTTTGCAGTGGCAGAGGTTACAGTTTGGGTACTCACAGAGGCACATGTGAAAAGCCAAAGCACGGCTTGGATGTTCTGCTGAAACTGGTCTATTTTCTACTGTCTCTGCCATGAGAATATTGGTCTGTCTAAAGAGAGAGGAAGAGAAGAAACTTCCAGGCCCTAGATGAGGTTTTATGCCAACCCTCACTTGGCTATCGGCCCTCATCTTTGAACTCTATTTGAATGTGATTTAAATCATAAGCAGAGTAAGGTGTTTTGTTTTTGCAGTTGTTTTTAAACAAAATGACCCTGCTCTTGATCATTAGATACCTAAATTCTGCAAACCCCCAGCACCATAGCCCTAAGCCATGTTACAGGGAGTGGATACAGGACAGGGATGGTGTGACCCCTGAGAAAAGAACATCTGTAGGGGCACGTAGGAGAACTTGCCTGTTTACTAATGCCTAAAGCGATCACACTTCACTCATTTTTATTTCAATGTGAAGAATGAATGATAAATTAAGAGAGAAGAAAAACAGGAAGATAACTGTATGTCTAACATTTCCAAACTGACTACAAAATGTCAGTTTTTAAAGGAATATTTCAGAGTTTAACGTTTTTGGAGCAGTCATCTTCTTTGATATGGTACTGCCAGCTTTGAAATTCTGCTATCACAAAGAAAAAGACCTTTAAGAAGACCTTGGTCTCAAGAATAGGAGCTTAGGTAGCATGTATATAAAATATATTCAGTATTACTAAATGAATAACTGATTTAGGCCAGCAGACCTGGAACACCATTAATGGGATGGTTATCCTAGGAGTTTAGATAGACTTAACCTCCCAACGTCTTGAATATCTTCAGCTTGATAAAACTATTTTCTTCCCACATGATCTTTACCTGTCGTTAGACTGGGCAACAGCTGGCAAATCAGGCTTGAAGGTATAAAACTGGACCAAAAGTATGTGCTGCCTTGCCAAGTGCTTCTTACTTTCACCTTCTCCTGATCACAACTACAATAACAAAAAGTTTCTTGAATAAAAAGGATAGAAGTATGGAAGAGGGAGTAGAAAGCCTTTGCCTAGCATTTAGGAGGAGGATCAGAGTGGGTAGAAAATCTCACAACAGATTGATCTGATCCATTCCTTCAAGGAGCTGAAGGCAAAATGAGTGAAACCTTAAATCAAATTGAAAAGCCTATTTCGTTGATACCCAGCATGTCTGATGTTGAAGCCAGCTTTACGTAAGCCACTTCTCAGGCTCCAGAATACTCTCTCTGGACTTGAGAGTCAACCAACCCACAAGCATTCATGGTGTGTCCACCTGTATGAAGGGGAGCCCAGCGTCTCCATCAAGTAGAGGTCTGGAGAGGTGGTTCTGATACGCCTCTCACTGCCCTGGGCTCATCTGTGGTGCAAAGGAAGGCATTACTGGGTAGCTACCTTGGCGAGGTGGCCTGCAGCAAAGGGAGGCCCTTTCTGCACCTTAAATATATTCTGAACAAGGTAGATATTGTTAGTCCAAATTTCATAGATGAGAAATGTGAAGCCCACAGAGGACTGTGGCTTCCTCGCAGATTGTAAGCTAGGTCTAGCCGACTGCAAAGTGCAAGGCCTTTTTACCCCATTATGTTGCCCATATGGGACAAGGGCTCATGCTTATCACCAATCATGCAAGAAGCCAGCTGTTACTGCCCAGAAGTGTTTATCTCTAACTCATGTAGGTGGCACAACTGTAACAGTGCCAAGCTAGCAGTGACCCAGAGACATGCTGCCTTGGCTGAGTCCAGTCAAAGTTCATTTCCCATCACTGACCCATCAATGAGAGATTGATGACTTTTTAGGCAGCTGTATATTTAGAGCCATTATACAAGGGTGAGTTAAAAGGAACCAAGTAAATATTGCTTGTGAGTTGGAGGGATTAGGTTCACTAAATATTTGTCTCCCTTTCCAGTGATTTTTTCCTAAGGTAGGAAGGGAGGGAGAGTTGCAGCTGGGATTCATGAGCAGCTCTCTATCTTCAGATTTTGTTGTCAGGATCTAATGTTCTGTCTAGAATAGCAAGGCTGCAAAATTATCCTTCTGCCTGCCACTGTGACACACACATACACACACATGCACACACAATAACAATTCAAATTCAGTGTTTTGTCATGTGGAAAATCAAAACAAGTTAGAAAGCATTCAGATTGTTTCCTTTAAACTCACTTTAAATCTTTGGCAGGGAATTCAGGCACAGCTGAAACTTGGAGGCAGCTCCTGCTAACTTCACACTGTTCCTTAGGCTCCTTGGGATTTATATAAAAAGGCTTTCTACCGCCTTGCTGCTGAAGGCTTGATGTAGGGGGCTCCACCTGAGACCAGGTATCAGGATGTTCAGAGGAGAAACCATCTCTTTGTGTTGGCCCGAGGCCAGTGCTGAGTAAATTAAAAAGCCCGACATGGGCTTCCTCCCTCATATCATTTCATCCTAAAGCAGCATTCTTGTCATCTCCCTGGTGTCCTATGTGGATAGAAATGCAGAGGTGAGGACACAGTTTGTTCTCTGAAAATTGACTGCACACCTACATGGTGAGTGAAGCTCAGGGAAGAGACAGCAGCGGAAGGCATCTGGGCTTAAGATCGTGGGAAGTCAGTGGTCTTAAGATCCCAAACCAAATTAATTCCAGATATGTTAGCATCAAAAGCCCAAAAAGAGGCCAAAAAAAAAAAAAAAAAAAAAAAGAAAAGAAAAAGAAAAAAGAAAGAAAAGAAAAGAAAAAATCCCCTATTGATGCCTATAATTCCCAGGGAGAGATCCCCTCCCTTCTCTTGGCAATGGTGGCTCCAGTAACCACATTGGGATGGGCATTCTCATGTACATGTGCATGTATATATGTGTGTGTTTAAATTTTATTAAGGACCAAAATATATACTATCTATTTTTTTCTTTTTCTAGCTTTTTGGCAGCCTACTCTTGGTAACTGGATAAAACCGCCCTGAGAATTATTTGGATACTCTTACTAATAACCAACAATTTTAACAATCAGTGTTAGATGATCATTAAGAATACCATGTATGTTATTAAAAAAATATAAAGATATGTTTCTTCTTTTCTAAAGGAGGTAATTTTGTCATAAATAGTTTGATCAAAGGTGTGAAATATGAGGATCCATTTGGTTACACTTTAAATAAAGTTTTTCAAAAGTATGAGTACTAATATTGGGAAGGAAATCTACCAGATAAACCTAGCAAGGAGGTGAGAATAGATAATTTAAAAATAAATACAAGTATATTGAATAGGATTCCCATTTGGCTGTTTTAACAGAGAAACTCAAAATAATAGTAACTTCAATAAGATCGAAGCTGTTTCTCTCTCAAAGACAAACTGGTTTGATAGCTCTGGTATGTAATATCACCAGAAGTCCAGGCCCTCTCTTGCTTTAATGTGCAGCATGCACCTCATGGTCCAAGGTGGCTGCTGTAGCTCCTGCCATCACATCTACATTTAAGACAACAGAGAGGAAATGGAAGGGAGGTGCACATACTGATTCCAGTCACATCTCATGGACTAGAACCTTGACATTAGCTATATCTAGCTGCAAAGAAGGATAGGAAATGTTTTTACTATTGGTTGCCATGCACCTTATAAATGTGGGAGCTCTATTATTAAAGAAACAATGTAAAATCTATCAGTCTCTGATGCAAAAGAGAATTGAAAAATATTTCAAGTGTTTTTCAATGTCATTTATTTCATCATATGTTTTGCAAAGGATAAGATTAAAATTCATCACTTTGTATAGCATTTAATGCTTTTCAAAACATTTTTACATTTAATATCTCATTTGATCTTTATTACATTTTTGTGTGTTAATAGGACCTCTATTCATTATCCCATTTGAAATGGAGATTCAGAGATGTTGAAAGATTTCCCAAAGATTCTAATTTATTAGCAAGAAAGTTGCTCAGAGACCTAGTCTTTTGACTTCATAGCTTTTCCTACTACTTTATGCTGCTTAACATTGGTATTGGGATTGGGAATTGCAAGAATATGAAATCTAAATCTTTATTGATTTATATCATCCCTTACCTTTTTATGGAAATGCAGTGGCTTAGAAAATGTTTCTCTCTCCAAGAAGACTGGTCAAGTTGACTCTCAACTCCCTCTCTCTTAGCAATGAAATGCCCACGCAATGGGCAATGTTATAGGAGGGACTGGGAAGCTCTCAAACTCAGGGGAGATATTCAGACAACCTGTTGCTGGGTGTTCACCCCATCTGACCCAAAAACTATTAAAGATGAAGTCTGTTGGAATGTGCTCACAACGGCTTAAGGAAGCTCAGCATTAGAAATATTCAGAATCAGTAGCTGTCTGATTAGTGAAGCTTAAGGAGTGATCAATAGAACCCCTTCTCAAAAAAGATCTCCTGTTCTCTACTCCTTCCCCAGGTCCCTGGTATTTTATCAGCAATGTATTGCTTTATTCCTTAAAGGTTTTATTTGCTGTTAAATGAGTCCCTTTGCACATTTACTGGAGAGAGGAAATGCTTCAGGCTGTCATAAGCTGGCATCTTCACTGAGAGGGTTTATATAATTTCTTTCCAACCATGACCCCCAGCTGAGAAGAAGGTCCCATATAGTGGGATCATGCAGAGTTAGGGGGTTAGGGAGAGTAGGGTAACTATAGAGGAAAGTGGCTCCTGAAAGGGGGCAGATCTTTCACAGGTGGAAAGATGATGAATTAAATATGTGCCAACCAATACTGGAAAATAGGAAAATGACTAAGATGCAATTTCTCTCCTCAAGAACAAGGGCAGGCTGGAAACATGTGGACTGTAATTCTTTTAGCCATTTAGAAGAACAGAAAAGGAAATGAGGCTCTTGAGGTGGAACCTGAGCTTTAGGATGGTTTTAGTGACTGAAGCCTGATTGATGAGTTGGCGGAGCTGGGTCAAAGAGAAAGCTGGGTTGGACTTGGGCAAGAACACCCTGATCTGATCACAGCTATGACTCAAAGGGTTTCCTTTCCCATTGTTATTTCTCAATGGTCACCAGAACTCTAACTGAAAGTCCTCAGGCTGGGTTCAGGGCTGGCTGAGGCTGATATTTCTACCTGCTTTGTGTCATCTGGGGAATATGCAATGGTTTTTTCTCCAAGGCAATTTGGCTTTCCTTTTTATCCTCTTTCTCTGTCTCTACTGGATGTAAGCCAATGCCTGCAGTTCTGTCACCATGTTCACCTAGATGCATCTGAACTAATTCCCTGAAACTTTGAATTAACCCTTCTGTGTAAGTGGGCAGGTCCTTTGCAGCCTAATGGATGAAATGCACACAGAGCCATCTTCCCAGAATATTGACAGAAGCAACCAGCCTTGCAGAGATGCTGAGATTTCCAAAGGACTGGCCTGCCTATGAACACCAGCAACACTTGCAAGACAAAAGCCTCTGAACTTCCAGGCAAGGATGAAGTAACCTAATGGAACTCTGGATCTGAGAACGCGTACACATAAATGTTTCTTGAGCCTATGTTCTAAATTGTCTATGGAAAAGATTGAGACTGTCATCCTTTGACACATTAAGTGGAACTTCTGTGAGTTACATGTTCTGCCTTGCTGTAGAAAGGGCCAGATGTCAGTGCTGAAAAACCAGTTCTTGCCGGGGAAATCAGTGTTCTTAGGAGCAGAGTTTTGTCATTCATGATTTTTGTCAACGTCACATTTGTCTTCCACTCCTTGTCATTGTTCTTAATGATGTGGTCATCTTTTCTTTTTTTTTCTCTCTCCCTATTTTTTTCCCCCAGAAATACTTTCTGGGTTTTGCTTGCATTATTTTTCTTTTAACATATCAATTCAGTGAAAGAAAGAAAAATCTGGACCTTTATCTCGTGCCCATTTTAGATGTAAAGATAGTTATTCAATAGATAGTAAATTATTTCTCCTAAGAGATATTTCTTTTAGTTTCTGTGCAATTATATGTACGAATTCGGTTATTAGGAGACTGTATTGTGATATTATCAAACTTTATTGCTATTTAAAAATGATAGTTTGTAGAACTGAGGATTTCCATTGATGTGAAGCACAATTTAATGAATAAGTTAACATATTAAACTGTTGTGATGTCAAGAACAATTGTTTCCCCTGTGTTTTTTGTTAGAGACATTTTTGCAAAATGAAAGTTGGATAAACACTTTAAGGGATTTATGGAAATTGAATTCACAGGATCAGCTTTGTCAAACTGAAAATCCATGCCTTGGATACAAATGTGGTTATTGGATGTGAAACTTTAAAAACCATAAAAGACAAAGAAAATATGGATTGAAACAGTTTAGCACCTCTGAGGCCAGGGAGGATTTCACAGGCTCTCAAACACATAAGCGTCTAAAACTGTGGCTCTCCATGACTCTCCCCCTCACTGCCCACCTGACACACTGAAATCTGCTGTGAAACATGGAAGTGCCACCTGGAGAGGAAGGGATGAGGTAAAGACTTGAGAAAGAGCATGAGGCAGAAACAGGGATCTGGAGCAAAGGATCTGGGAAATCAGTCTAAAAGAAAGAAAGAGGAATGGAAGGAAAGGAGGGGTGGAGGAAAGGGAGGAGAAAGAATAACACCACAAACAGCAATAATGAACACTAAATGGCCTCTCTACCATTTCAATATGTATGGGTCAATGTGAGATTTGTTTAAAAAAAAAAAACTAGTTCCTATAATATAAGCAAAGAAGGAGAAAGTTCTAGTGGAGGAAAAGTTTATTCATTCAAAAATCCCTTTAACCATGTAATTTATCATTTTCTTTTTGTTCTGTGGATGTAGGAATTGTGAATTCCTCCCTTGCTGTTGGGTGAGATTTGTAGCTTTAGAAAAATGTCACTTCTGGATATTAGTCCTTTGTCAGATGTGTATTTTGCAAATATTTTCTCCCACTCTGTTGGCTGTCTTTTAGCTCTGTTAATTGTTTCTTTTGCTGTGCAGAAGCTTTTTAGTTTGATATAATCACATTTGTTTATTTTTCCTTTGGTTGCCCGTGCTTTTGGGGTCATATTCATGAAGTCTGTGCCCAGCCCTATTTGCTGAAGGGTTTCTCCTATATTTTCTTTAATAAGTTTTATTGTTTCAGGGTGTATATTTAAATCCTTAATCCATTTTGAGTTGATTTTAGTACAAGGTGAGAGATATGGGTCTAGTTTCAATCTCCTGCAAATGGATAACCAGTTATCCCAGCACCCTTTGCTGAAGAGGGAGTCCCGACCCCAGTGAATAGACTTGATGCCTTTGTCGAAGATCAAATGGCAGTAAGTGCGTGGGTTAATTTCCTATCCACTCTCTGCCCATGCCAGCCAAGGGCCATACAGAGTAGAAAAAGAGTCCTTGATGAATTCAGTGAGCCTGAGGAGGGTGAGGACAGAAACAGAGACAGAGACAGAGACACGGGAGGGCTATTTGCTTCCTTGTTATAGAAGTTTGGCACTTTTGTCCCACAGTGATAATAGTATCCCAGTGTTCAGTTGAGGCTCCCCCCTACTTCCCATCTCTCAGTCCATCTGTTTCAGATGAGGCTGACTCTACCCCCAGGCCCAGGGGCAGAATACGTGACCCAGGCCCAGGCCACACTGCCCAGACCACTAGGCCCAGCTTATGACTGGCTGCCTGGCCCTCAGAGCCAACAAGATGCCCTGAGGCTTTCTCGGTGACTTCTGGGACAGGGGCAGGTGTTTTTGCCAGCTGGGCTTGACTCTGCAAGGAGTAAGCTTCAGAATGGCTGTCATCACAGAGGTACTGTAAGGAGCCTGAGACCAAAACAACAACTTAATGGAAGGCAGAACAGAGGGCTACAGTGAGAAGCAAAGTCCTAAAAATACATCTTTTGAGCCCTGAATCCGGTTAGACCTGAAGGTGAATTTTCTTCTCTGGACTTTTTAATGACATGTACTGGGTTCTTTGTCAGTTGCAACAGAAACACTCCCCCTCCCCTAACAAGTATATTCATCATGCCAGCGCAGGTGACCTCTGACCTGAGTAATGACTAGGGAAGAGTCAATCGATGTGGTCAAGGCATGTTCAACCTCACAGCTAAAAAAACAAAAAAACAAAAAAACAAATTAATTCACCCACATACACACACACACAAAAATAAAACCGGGGGGTGGGGTGGGGAAGAAGATATAACAACTATACTTTCATGAAGTTGTTACAACAAGCAAACGGAAAGGACATTCTTGGGGGGGAGGGGAGAGAGGGAGGAGGGAGGGAGGTGTCGGTGATGGGCCATAATAATCATATACAGTGTATATTGACAAAATAAAAATTTAACAAAAAAAATAAAATAAAATAAAATAAAATAAAAATAAATAAAAAAAAAGAAAGCATAAAAAAAAAAAAGAAAGAAAAATGTCACTTGACCATGTCCCTCTATTTAGTGGGGATCGAACGCAAAGAACACTTGACTTTAGAACAACTGAGGTAGCCACAGGAAAGACTCCAAAATGGAAGTTACACACACACAGACACAGGACACGTGCATGCACACATACATACACAGATTCACACACACACAGAGTGAAACAGTTTTAGGACTTTCGTCTTCCAAGAAAAACCTCAAAGAAAAGCACCCAGAAACCCTGAGGTTTACTTCTTTCCCCCATTCACCTTGAAAACAGTGTCGAGAATTTGAAAAATGTTGAAGATATTATTGCAGTTGTACTGTCAGTATAATACTGTTTTATGCTCACAAATCAGTATTCATAACAAATATAAATTTACAAATTAATGTGGTATAAAATAATCCAACATAATTATGTTTTATTTTATAAATGTTGTTTTTTTATTACAAAATAATACATGATTTTAGCTAATTTGGAAAATGCAAGGTACTTAAAAATCCATACACTATAGAGTCAAACTCTGAGGTTATTTTGATCTATTTTCTTCCATATTTTTTATGCATTAGCAATTAGAGTAAAATTTGAAGTAACAAATGTTTTAGGAAATTGCAGTCATACAATCTGTTCGGTGGAAATACAGATTTCAGCATCATTAATAACCATTCTTTGAAAACATAATTTTAAGAGCTCCATGTCATTTTACCATTCCCACATTTTTGGCCATTCTCAATTTTTTCACTAATATAAACAAAACTGAAATTAATATATTTGTACATAAGTAGCATCTATGTACACCTGTTGGAGAGAGGACAATAGAACACTTGGTTGTATCTTCCTGGAAAGAAAAATATAAAATTGTTAAAATTACATAATGTTGGTAAAGGAATTGTTAGAAAAATCTTTTTAAAAAAATCATCCAGTTAATCACAGAAAATTATATGTATCTCTCTAGAACTGCCCATCTGGCCCAGGACTGAAGAGCTCATTCCTCACAATGCTGGGGGTTTTGGCTGCTGGCTGACAGCTCTCAGCTGTGTGTCTTTCAAGACTCAGGTCAAGAGAGACACTTCCACCAAGGTCATTCCACCTTTTGGGGCCAGGCCATGTCTTTTGACTAGCAATGATTCTGAAGGATCATCTCAGCTCCAAAGCACCCTGTAGGATCAGCTGTGGACTTTGTTGCAAAGCATCTCAATTTGTTTTCTCCCTCTGCCCCTGTTTTAGTTCGTTTTGTGCTGCTATAACAGAATACCCGAGACTGGGTAATTTATAGTGAACAGAAATTTACTGGTTCACAGTGCTGGAGGCTGGGAAGTCCACGATTGAGGGGCCGACATCTGGCAAGGGCCTTCTTGCTGCGTCAGCCCGTGGAGGAAGGGCAAAGAGAGGGTGAGAAAGCAGGAGATCGAACTTGCGGCCTGAAGCCCTTTTATAGTTGGCATTAATACATTCATGAGGGTGGAGCCTTCATGACCTAGGGACCTCTCGTTAGGCCCCACCACCCAACGCTGTTGCCTTGGGGAATAAGTTTCCAACACGTGAATTTTGAGGGACACATTCAAACCATAGCACGCTGTTCTGCCTCCTCTGCTCCCCGCCCCACCCCCCAGGCATGCTGCTAATCATTTTTCCACATGCACCTTCATCCTAGACTACTTTCTAGAGAAATAGACTTGCCATCGAACCCCAAGTTCTCATCCCCACGGCTTCTACCCGAGTACCTTCTTCGTTCTAGCATCTGGAGACTTGCCTTCTTGTCTTTTGAGCTCAGCTATATTTTTAAGTTATTTTAGCATATTTTGTCCAATATTTTCACTTGTTTATGGCTGAAAGAGGAGTCTGTGTTAGTTCAGTTGGCCAACTTACTAGAAAGGAGTCTGCTCTTAAACATCTCCTTTAAGTGTGTAGTTCTATTGCTTGTTCATTATTCAGCACTTCATCACGTTCACTCCACTTCAAGGCCCTAGATTTTCCTGATTGACTTGCACTCCTTTATTCCTTGTCTTTTCTTTCTGTGTGTGTGTGTGTGTGTGTGTGTGTGTGTGTGTGTGTGTCTGGCCAGTACAGGGATCTGAACCCTTGACCTTGGGGTTATCAGCACCATGCTCTAATGGGTCACTCCTTTTCTACTTTTTGGGGACTTTCATTCTGTTTGCTCATCTCTTTCATAAACTTTCCTGCTCACATTCATTCCTTTTAATAATATTTTTTCTTATTCTATTTATGCTTTTATATATTTTACTTTACCTTTCTACTTCTACTTACTAATTTTAGTTCTCAATTTTTAATCTTACACTTATGGTTGAATTTTTCATCTTGATTTTCCTTGTTTTTCTTATTTGTTTTCAAACCTATATGTCATTTGGTCTAGTTTTTTATCTTTTATTTTATTTTATTTATTTATTTATTTATTTTTCCTTTTTGTCTTTTTTCATGACCGGTAACGGGATCGCAACCCTCAGTGTTGCGCCCGCACCGCGACCGGCAACCGGATCGCAACCCTCGGTGTTGCGTCCGCACCGTGCTCAACCAGTGAGCGGACCGGTCTCTATACGGGATCTGAACCCTCGGCGGGAGCGCCGCCATGCTCCCAAGCACCGTACTCTACTGAGTGCGCCACTGGGCCGGCCCTTTATCTTTTATTTTAAATCTCTTCAATTTAATCTATCTCTTAATGCCTAACCTTTTATTTTTATTTTTATTGATGATTTATTTTTATACTCCCTTTTCTATTGAAGTTTATTGCAATTTCTCATTCCTGGTTGTAAATATCCCTTTCCTTTATTTTGAGACAAACTTATTTTATTTCTATTATATTTAATCAGTGTGTTGTTCTACTTTTGGAAGTATATTAAGGTTTCTTTGGTGCTTTGTAAGTGATCAGTTCTTATAAATATTTCATGGATATCTGAAAAGAATTTGTATTGCCTGAGTAAATTTTATATCCTATGTACATGTACATATGTATGTGTATATATACATAAGTAATATCTAATATAAATACATATAAAGTATACATATAACTGCATATTATATTTCTGTATATAATTATTTAAATTATATATATGTATACATATACAGACATATATGCATAAACTTAATGTATTAGCGACATAGGATGTACAAAAATCTCCCTCTATAATTGTGTTTTTACCAATTTATAACAGTTTTTAGCTTATATATTTTGGTGAATTGTTCTTTAGTGTTCATGACTTCCATATTCTTCACTGATGAGGCTACCATTCTCCATATAAAATGAACCTTTTTGTATCATTTAATACTTATTGCTTTACTTCTCTCATTTTAATATTATTTTCAACTTTTTTGTAATTTGCAATTAACTTACAGTTTAATTTTTTGTTATATAATCTAAATCTTTGTCTTTTAGTTTGAGAATTGCTATAATTTATAGTTACTGCCTTCTGTTTTCTTGTTTTATAATTTTTACTATTTATGTTTCTTTTCATTTTTATTTTCTGTCATGATAGGGTATGATTTTTTGGGAACCAGTGTTAAGAATGCAACCACATTTATTTGACTTTCCTATGTGTAATTTGCAGGTGTCCATGGTTATATGCTTCCCTCCTCCTCCTTCTAGTTGTTTAATTACCTGGAGTAACAACTCTGGAATAGAATAAGCTGAGATCTTAGATTCATATTGTTGTTGCTGCTATATTAACATTAGTTAGCCTCATAACTATATCAGAAGGAGGTAGAATAGTAAAAATTCAGCAAACTGAAATCGCTCATCCTCATCTGAAATTACTGAGTTACTTTCAAAGTCAAAGTCGTCACAGTTCTGGATAAGGCTTGCGTGTATCTGATCCTTTAAATTATTCAAACAGTTGTTGCATGTGAAATCAGAAGACATGACGATAGAGAGGAAATTAGGACCTCACAAATTAGTGTTTGAAAGCCATGGGGACAGCTTGCTTTCAGGATGTCACATTCTTTGATGTGAATAATATATTTGTTTAGCGACAAAAAAATAAAGGAGTGAAAATTTTATCAGGACTACAGAAATGCAACTGTTTCCAAGTTTAATTTATGGCTTGCTAAACGCATAATATACACGAAGGAGGGGAGGAAGAAAGTGACCTTCTGTTGTAGATAGCATGATTGCTTTTTAATTTAAGAATATAATTTGTAAATATGTCAGTGTAAGAACACAGGCAATTTTAATATCAATGTATCAGTTGTTGAAAAAATATAAAGAATTATTTTCTGGAAAGGAAAGATAGTGCTGTCACAAATCCATGGTGCTCACTTTATCTGGGGCACAGCTAGGTGCTAATGCCCTCCCCTGCTTGTCTCTATCCCTACAGGTGTTAGACAACAAGAAGTCATTAAATCCCTGCAAATCAGGGCATTGCTCCCAGGAGACCTGCCAGGAAGCTTGCCAGTTAAGCTTTAAGCAAAAGCATATATATTACTGTTCATCGAAGAAGCCACTGATGATGGTTAGTTCACGTGTGCAGCTGTAGGTCATAGCTAGTAACCCCTGGCCACCCCCATCCTGCTCTCTATGAGAAGATAAAAACAGAAGCACGATGTGTTAGCTCAGTCACCACTGAAGAACCATGATCCTTTGCTAAAGTCCTCATTTTCTTTGCTAAGAGAAAGCCAACCCTGGGTGAGATCATGAAATTTAAAAAGATACACAATACATTCAGTTCACACTATGATGTTGCAGATATTGGTGTTATTAATTGCCAGTTTTACTAAAAGTCATCAGAGCAAGATTTCATTAATTTTCAAAAGTCCCAAATCTCAGAGTACCAAGATTTTCCCCCCATAATAATTTTGATGGCTCAGTAGAGGGTTAGTAAAGATCCCACAATATCTTCACCACCTTCTAAATCTATAACCCAAAATGATGATAAATCATTTCACTGTCTCCTTCCTTCCTTTCTTTATATGATTCCTTTTTCATTCCACTCTGAAAACATTCACTAAGCACCTTCCGTGAGCCAGGCATGATACTACATATTGAAGCTAAAAGAAGAGGGCTCTTCTGAGCCAAAACACTTAAATGTTTGTAGTAATCTCTTTAGCACTCACAAGCCAAGTGCCAGGTGCCCTAGAAAAGGCTCCTGCCTTATCCCCCTGTATAACTTCAGAATAACTCTCCACCCTCAACCATCTGAACCTGCACAGACCACCTTTCTTGTGTTTTGTGGTACACAATTTATTCTCAATCAGCCATTTACTCTGTGCTCAGACACTCTCAGGCTAGTCTTCCCTCCTCACTGTGCAGTGACTCAGAACCCCAGACCAGCTGTACCTCGCTCCATACCTAGCTCAGCATCCTGCCACCAGCTCAGACACAAGCTTGGGTTCCTGACTGCCCAGGATTGAAGGTCAGAGGCATCCTCAGCCCTCATTGATCCTGCACCTTAGACTTAAGATCCTTAAGGTTAGGGACAACTCTGCCCATTCACTACTGTTCAATAGCATTGAGCTTGGCACATAGCAGATATTCTATACATATCTGATGAATGAATTAGTAGGTGAATGAATCAATGAGAGAAGCAATCTAACATGTCCTCTTAGGCAAGCTAAGCAAATCCCATTGTGTCCAAGATGACCTGTATTTTGATGAGTCCCAAATGAGTAGTGCTATATAGGTCCCTATTTTTAGCAAACAAACACCTGCACCTAAATGTCTTCCACTCACCCTGCCAATCCAACTTATCTAAAATGAAACCTCCATACCAGCCAGCTGCCAAAAAAGAAAGAAATAAACTTATCATCTTCTTTTACCATCTGAGAAAATCTTTTCTTCCTTTTGTACTTTCTTAACCTCCAACTGAGTCATTGCCCGTATAACTCATGAGATCAACCAAGGTAGAATTCCTAACCACTCAACTCCTCTTACCCACCCTGGTGGCAATGTCTCCAAAGTCAATCTCCTACTCTTCATTCCCACAACCATCACCCTATTAGTTTAGATTTTTGCTCTGTCTCAACTTGTTTGCCAATACCTTTATACCTGTTTTAACCATCACAGAAACACCAGGAGGCTTTATAACTTTTTTTTCTAATTAGGAAATTGATCATCAGAGAAAGTAAACAATAACTACCAATGGCTACATTTAGTTGATAAGTATTGGAATTAAGATTTGCTAGGATTCGAAGTTAGTTTCACTTCAACCTAAAGCTATACTACACAATAATAATTGCCCCAGCATCCAAAACCTTTCCCCTCAGCCCAATCCCACCCTTTCAAAGACCTGGTCATGTCACTTCCATGATTAACCTTCTTGAAGGGGACCATTGACCTTAGAATTGAGTAAGCACCCTGTAGCATGACATTTAGGACCCATCAACACCTCCCCCATGTCATATGTTCTAGTCACACACAATTCCTGGAGAATTCTTCCAACTTGTCTAGGGAAAAAAAATGTCTAAGGGGATTATTGAGTGGGTAAGGGTAGGATTGATTAAGAATATATGGGAAGAAGTTAAAGGACAGCAGAGACCAGGGCAACCTTCAGGGTGGAGAGCCTCTAGTAGCAAAATAACCATTTTGGCTGAGTAGGCAACTATTGTTCTACCCCCAAGGCAGAAGAGAGAGCAGAGAGAAGGAAGGAATATTGAAAAAGAATTCCTTGGTGAGCTACACACTCTATAATGGTAATAGTTGAGAAGAGCCCAAGCTGATATTCAGGTAGCATCACAACTATGAAGTAACACACTACAGGCAGGAGACCATGACTGTAAGGTTATTTCTGACTCTTCCTAATAAAAAGTTTTGTGTGCCTGTCTTTGGTTATAAAAAGGGGCCCATGGAGAAATTTTGTCCTACTTCCACTTCTTAGCCAGTCTTTGGAGAAGAGAGCCTAAGTACATACTGGCAACTTAAAAAAAAAAAAAAAAAAAAAAAAAAAAAACAAAACAAACAACCACAAAAAAAAAAAAAAAAACAAAACAAACAACCACAAAAAAAAAAAAAAAAACAAAACAAACAACCACAAAAAAAAAAAAAAAAACAAAACAAACAACCACAAAAAAAAAAAAAAAAAAAAAAAAAAAAAGTCCATCTGCCAAAATTACTGAGGTTAGTGACTAAGAAGGAATATCATTATGTTTAGTATAATTTTAACACTTCCATATTTAATTATGTTAGGACAGGTAATCCTAACTAGAATAGTTGTATTTCCTATGATGGATTCTTTTGCTTGAATAATTGGGAGCTTATCATGAAGTGATACATTTTAGCTTGAAATTGGCTTTTCAGTTTGTTTTCCTACTTTAGGACTCACTATCTTGTTAGCATGTGGTTCCTGGACTGTCTACGGATTTCTTTGATGAAAGCCTGGAGGTAAATTGGTTTGCTTTACCTCCTGAGATGGTAATTTAGATAGACAAGAAGAATCAGACTCCCAAACACTCTCATTGGCCTTTCATGATCAAATCTTCCCCTAAACAATCAGAAATAGGTAACAGTGGTGGATTAACTCCTTGCTGGCAAAAAGAAACCTGTTCCAGGCTTTGGATCTTCCCAGCTCTAATCCTAGCTCTACCACCATTGTCCAGAGTTCCCAGTCATGAGGCCATTCGTACATTTTCAAGACCAAGAGCAAACATTTCATTAGAGGCCTGGCCTGCCATCCACATGGCACTGTATGGGGGATGATCTCAAGTCTGTAGACTCCTCAGACCAAAGGTCAAAGTTATAGCCAACCCTCCTCCCTTCCCCAACACTCAACCCTTGGATGGACTCCCCCAAGCTAGGACGTATTTGGGAAAAAGGCTTGTGCACTTCCTGAATGCCATACAGGGTGATTTGGGCAGAGCCTCCTAGGGTCCTGGGCACCTAGAACATAAATTAGAAAGGGGGAGGGTCACAGTCTTCAGTGAGCACATCCTCCCAGCCCCACAGAACCCTTCCCCATGGGGACGGGCACATCTGGAGGAAGACCATGGGGGCTCTGGTTGCCTGGGTCTAAGGGCTGTTCTGCAGACTGGTGTTTATGCTCTGGCTTTATTGTTCCATAGGAACTGACAGCGTGTGTCCTGCCCAGATCTCGCATGCAAGTGCCGGTGAAGGAGACTGCTTGAGAAGGTGGAGGAGGTTGTTAGAGTTTAGTTGCAGCAATCTCCTTAGCCAACCATAGAGGATGCCTGAAGTTCTCTCAGAAGAGATTATCTCCTTTGAGTATTCAAATGTGGAGAATCTCTAAGAATCCCACTAAAATATGATTGTGCAGAACCTCTGTCCTCCTCATCTCTGTATTTCCAGGCTCTGAAAATATAATCAATAAATAAATGTTAGAGTAGTATGACTGAACAAAAATTCCAAGATCAAGTCATGTTTTAAAGTCTCAGCTAATGCAGGAACAGATCCTCTTCTCCCATGAGAGTTAGCTAGGCAGGAAGGAGGGGTGCAAATGGAGAGGGGTGTAGGCACAGTTGGAGAGTAGGCTGCTGCTACAGATTTTGTTGCACACCTATCCTAGTAATGAGTCAACCTTTTCTAAGCCTCTGGATAGTGGGCAGATGGCCCTAGCAAAGCAGGAGGGGACAGACTGCAGGCTGGCACTTCACTTGCATAATCCTGGCCTGTCAGATGCATGACACTCCCAAAGAGGCCAGCATGTTCCTTTTGTGCCTTCTGGAAATTCTGCAGCCCAGTCAATGCTCAACACAAGTCATTAGTTGTTTCCAGGGATGTGGCAACCTCACTCGCTCTGCTCCCACCATGCAGCCTCTGCTCTGCCTTTGGTCCTCACCATCCTACTTCCCAGTAAGTTTAAAGCAGATCCCAGCTCAAGTGTTCCTGGAAGTAGGTGCAGTATGAAGTCTAAGTAGATGAGTAAATATAGCTGGTGTTTATTTGTATGAGACAAGCTGCATGCACTGGAAGAGAGACTTTGGATGATTACTTCTTTTTGTAAACAAGCTGGTTTATAAGATGAAGATGCAAAGTGCATTATAAATATAAATGGAGAGGTCATGTGGACCGTCCTTGGATAGCTCTTGTCCTAGAACTCAGTCACAAGGTGCTTTATTTGAGGCCCCTGACCGGCTTCTGTTGTGTCAATATTGAATACCTTGGAAATGCCATTTCTGTGGTTCTGAGGGTGAGAGATATGGCCCCTTGTCACTATCAAGTTATTTGGTTCTCTCTTCTTTTCAGCACACACACACACACACACACACACACACACACACACACACACACACACAGGCATACACACACAAGTGGGACATTTTAACGCCTTCCTATTGAAGACCATACACCTTTGCACATGGCTCTGTATCATCCTGATACCTAGGACCATGGTTCACAATCTGTGGTAAGAGGCCAGAGGTGGGAGCACAGCCTACATACCTTCTCCTTGTGCTAATATTTTAATGTATGATCCAGGGTCTAAACGTATATTACTGATGGCCAAGTTCAAACATCACTTTCTAAATAGTTTTCTCCAAAGCAAACATTATTGTGGGTATCCTTCCTTTGTCTCTGCTTCCAACATAGGGTAAGAAGTGGGGTCCAGAATCCTCCATCTATACCTACAATCACTTTCCAGTCAGAATAGATCAGTACCAGACCCCCTTGTTTTTACAGCACTGCATGGCTGGGACAAAGAAGAAGGGGTCGACGGCAGACTGTGACTGTATCCCTGCACTGCCCTCTGGGGGTTTCTAGGTTATGCCTCCCTGCACTGTTGAACTCAGGCAGGGCCAATGAAATGTGAGTGGAGTGAAACGTGTCACTTCCAAGCAGATGCTTTAAGAGCAAGCATATGCTTGAGTGTGCTTAACTTGCCCTCTGCCAGCAGCTAGCAATGCTCTGAGGAGCGGCTGCTGCACCAGCCTGGCTCTCTGAGTGCGGATCATTACAAAGGGGTGACTTCATCAGGAGAGCCCCAGCTGACCTGTGATAGAAATGCAGCGGGAGGTAGAAAAACACCTTTGTCGTCCTAAGCCACTGAGACTTTCATAGCCTATCATGAATGATACAGAGTCAAATGATAGTTATTTCCAAAACAATGGAGAGTGCATTCCAGTTTTGCCTCTGAATACCTGGCTTTTAATTCTGCCTCTTCCTAGAAGTGAGATTTTATTTTATTTTATTTTATTTTATTTATTTATTTTTTCCTTTTTGTCTTTTTTCATGACCAGCAACCGATCGCAACCCTCAGTGTCGCACCCGTACTGGACCTGGACCGGCAACGGGATCGCAACCCTCGGTGTTGCACCCGCACCTCGCTCAGCCAGTGAGCGGCAGGAATGTATGTGGGATCCGAACCCTTGGCGGGAGCGCCACCGTGCTCCCAAGCGGCGCACTGTAGCAGTGCGCCACCGGGCCGGCCCCTAGAAGTGAGATTTTAGCTCAATTACTTACACTTTAGAGTCTCCACCCAGCTTGTCAATCTCGCAGGTCATTGGAAAGAACAAAAATGAAATAAAGTCCTTCTGCTAGTACCAGTGAAGGTTTCTGCAAACCTGAAAAGGCAAGAATTAGGGTTCTTTAGCTTCCCAGTCCAGGGACCCTCCCTCATATGGGCATTGTGGGGGGGGGGGTTGACGTCCAACTCAGACGTGACAACTGGGGATCTTTTGAGGATGATGATAGGAAGATGACAAAGAAAGAGAAGGAGTGGCTCTTGTCCTTAGAGGGCTGGCCCCTAGAAGAAATAATACCACGTGCCCAACACAGGCCTTCAGGATACTGTCAATGTAACATTGGATGAGGGCAAAGCGCAGACGATTATCAACCATGAGGGTGGGTTGCGTAAGAGATGGCAAAGGGATAAGGCCCATCAGGGCAGGTGTGTTGGACGTGAGGAGTGGAAAGGTGCCTGTTTTAACAGTGTGTGATCACGTGCGCGCGCACACACACACACACACACACACGTGGGCAATCTCACCATATAATCTCATACAGCTTGCAATGAGGCCATTGTCATTTCCTTTGTTTTCCAGTGAAAAATCGGAGGCACTGAGAGGCGGAGGAGTATTGCTAGAACCAGGATCCAACCACAGGCTCGTGTGACTTCAAAGCCTGTGGCTCTCGGGCCAGCCACACTCCTGCCCTTCTGAGGACTCTTTTAAGTGGTGCTTCCCATCACTTGTGGACCTGGAAGTGCCGGTGGCATATTCCATTAAAGTCCATGCCCTCTCTCTTTTCTTCCCAAATTAGGTGGTTAAATTTTCTCTTCACACTGGCCTGTGGCAGCTCCCAGTGCCTGCGGGGGCCTAATTGAGCAGGAGTCTCCCGGGGGGCTCGGCTCTGCTATTTCCTGATGAGCATGGGGAGAAGGGAGTCGAATGCAACCCTTCTCATTAACGAGGGGCCCCGGTTGTCATTCCTCTTACCGGCATCATCACTATTTTAATTAACCATCTTTGCCATTGGGCCTGCAAATCATTGTTCCCCACGTTGTTCAAACCACTAGGATGGATACTTTTAAAGGTACAGGCTTTCCCCTCCATCAGCCATTGCTAATTAAAGCACGAGAAGCTTTCACTCTCTCTGCAGAAGGCCTTCGAGTCAGGTAGGATGTGACCCTCATTAGCACAGTGAAGATTACAAGCCCTGCTGTTATTATCCAGGCCCCGGAACCCCTTCTGAAAGTCGCCACTTGCTAAGAGGGAGCATTGATCTAATGTAGATTTTTGACCTACGGAGCAATGTTAAAAGATAATTTTTTTTTTTTAATTCTAGAAACAAGGTGAGATAGCATTTACCTTCCTATGTGGAGGGTAATTTTCTAGCTAAGCGGCAGGTAAAAAGCAAAGAAAAAAACGCTTCTAAAATCTGTGAAAAGGGTTGTATTAGAAGGAGTCCCGTAAAGAAAGCTGCAATGCAGCTCAGGATTGGGAGATAAAGACTCTCCCAGGACTGGTTCTAGCAAAAAAACTGTAGTGGTATGAGTTCACTTCAGTGCTGGCTCTGGGGAGATGAACATGGTAGAGATCAAAGCAAAGTGTATGAAAAACTTCATAAAGTGTGTTTTAGCAATGGCTTCACAAACTGCCTTCAGATCCAAGCAGTGAAAGGAAAATCAGCTGTGGCTAAAACATGGTCACAGGCAGTTTGAATTAGATCGATGATTTGTCATGGTTCCAGATTTCTGAAGCAAGGTGTGGCCAAAACATTCTCTGTGGTGTGCACCGTGGATCTGTCTATGAGGCCCCATCTGTGACTGGGATGTCTTAAGTCCATTTGGGGGAATTTCCTTGACTGAGTTCAAGCACTCCATTAGCTACTCTTCCTTCTGAGAGACTGACTATACAAGCAGACACTAGCCAGGCCATACATAAATAAGAACAGAACGCTGACCCACAATCTGCAGCAACCTGCCCAGGAAACCACCCCTTCTTGATGCTAACCAGGCCAGGAGTCCAGCCTGCCATCTACAAATCACTCTTATAAAAGTCAGGCCACTACTTCTACAAACTATCCAGGAAGCCAAACCATAACCCCTGTAACAAATGGCCCCAAATGATTGGGACCAAATTAATAACTAATGGCTTCCCTAATTTTTGTTCCTGCTTCCAATTTAGGACGAACAAGAGAAAGCCAGATATGCCTCCGAACCAATCACATAGATGGCCCTGCTTCTAGTTAGCAGCCTCCAGCTTCGCCAGGCCAATAGCTTCACTCAGGGCACACCTGATACCTCCTTTTTTTCCACTATAAAGCTCTCCCATTCCCCTCTGAGTGTTTGCCAAACACAGGTGAGGGTGACTGACTCCCTCGCTACAGCAAGCTTTGATTAAACACCCTTTGCTTTTCTCATCCGGTTGGTCACTGTGTATTTCCATACTTCCCTTTCTATCCTCTGTCCCCATGCTTCTTGGAGCCTTTTTCCTCCTTTTCTTCTATGACAGGGTCACATGCTTAGTAACTTCCCATGTCCATTATGTAAGACCTTTCATCTCCTTTCTTCCAAAACCACCCCAGGTTATTCTAGGTTTATAGGTGTATTCATTGTCTATTGCAAAAGAAATCATCCCAAATCTTAGCAGCTTAATATGCCACCCATTAGTTATCGTATAGTGCCTGTGGGTCAAGAAACTGGGCATGGAGGAGCTGGATGCTTCTGTCCCCAATCTTGCTCAAGACTGCACTCAAGAGCTCTCCAGGGGCTCAACTCAACTGTGGCAGGATCTGCACTTCCAGGTTCACTCAGTGGTTGTCAGTGGGCTTCAGTTTCTTGCAAGCTGTTGGATCCAAGACCTCAGTTTCTCCTTGTCAGTTCCCCAGGTTCCCACTGATGGACAAGTTCAAACATCACTTTCTAAATAGTTTTCTCCAAAGCAAACATTACTGTGGGTATCCTTCCTTTGTCTCTGCTTCCAACATAGGGTAAGAAGTGGGGTCCAGAATCCTCCATCTATACCTACAATCACTTTCCAGTCAGAATAGATCAGTACCAGACCCCCTTGTATAGAGCCTCTCTATAGGGCAGTTCACAACATGGCAGCTGGCTTCACCAAGGTGAGCCTTAGAGTGAGACAGTGCCAGCCAGATGGAAGTCACAGTCTTTTATAATCTAATGTCAGAAGTGACAGCCCATCACTTTGGCCATATTCCATTCATTCCAAGCAAGTCATCCATCCAATCCAGCCAAATCAGGGGAGAGGATGCTCAGGAGCATGAAGACCAGGAGGCAGGATCCAGGGAGCTGTTTTAGAAGACTGCCTCCCACAGCTGGCCAGGGAGTATCTGGCCTGCTCTCCTCTGTCTACCTATGTTTCTTTCTGCGCACAAACCCTCTTATTCGTGAGCTGGTTTCTCCCTCACTCATCTTCCCAAAATTATCAGCAAAATCTTCCTCTTTTCCCCTTTGAGTAAGCATTAAAGGGCTCTATTCTTTTCCAAATTACTTTAGATCTACTTTACACTTTCCTCTTACCATAATTCTGTGAGTGAGATAGAGTGGCCATTGTTGTTTGCAGACTCAAAGGAAATGACTTTGCTTGAGGCCACGGTGACAGAGCCAGGGTGGAAGCTCAGATTCCTGCTTCTTTCCTCAATGTCTTCAGATCCACCAGACATATAGCAGTTCTGCCCAGAATCCTACTTCAAGCTATTGGAAGGATTGTATGGGTCAATAGATGTGAAAGCTCCCCAAAAAGTTGATGATGATTGTTTTTTTTTTTTTTTTCCTTTTTGTCTTTTTTTACTGACCGGTAACAGGATCGCAACCCTCGGTGTCGTGCTGCACCAAACTCAGCCAGTGAGCGGGAACCGGTCTCCACATGGGATCCGAACCCTCGGCAGGAGGCCCGCCGCGCTTCCAAGCAGCGCACTCTCCAGTGTGCCACCGGGCCAGCCCAGATGATGATTGTTTTAGGGCTGCCAAAATTAAGGATGTCTTCCCTTTCTGGACTAGAATGATTCTGATTCTTTTAATCTCAGTAAGATGAAAATGTCAGTATTTAGATATGACATACAGTTTTCAGTTCTCAACTCAGGTAACATTCATGGATATTCTGAATCATCTGGGTTCCAAAGCTGTTGGAGTTAAATGACAGGGGAGGACACAAAGGGATTTTGCCTCCAGCCAACAATCACGCCACTGAGAGTGACAATGGGGAAGATGTCTGGATCTTTTTAAATAACATTTCCCGGGGCAGGGATTGCTGCCCACAAAGAAATCTATTAATAACCTCCCCATGCTTTAATCCTGTGAAGGCTCAGGCAAATTTTCATTAGATGTTTCTTCCAATTCATTTGGGAACAAGGGACGAATCTCTGTATGCAAATTAAGGAGACAAGCATCCTAAACAAAAGAACTTCAAAGAAAAGATTTGTATATATTATTCATTTGTCTCCAGAGCAAGCCCATAGACATCTTATAGGAAAAAGGGCATTGACTTCAGCCTACTTCAAACAAGAAAATATTTATAATATTAATAACCTCTGATCCTATAAGCATAATGGGGGGAAGATGTCATATGGCTCTGCTAGGGAGCTTGAGGCTCATTTGGGGATTTTTCCCATAACATGCTTTAAAAATGCAAAGACAATTTATGAATGCACTTATAAACTTATTGAGGCAAAGACAAAACTCACAGATAATGCAGTCTGCTTCTAGTGCATGACCATTTTGAAGAGGAGGGACACTCCTCACGTCTCACACCTCTCCCCTCCACCCGTCCCCAATATTCATTCTTATTCCTGCCAGACTACTTTATCTCCAAGCATTCCCTAAGCTCCCCTGGTACTCAAATTTGGAGATATAAAGATTATACATATTGAGAAAGTCATTATCCTTGGAAAGATCTAGAAGTTTTATTTTAAAATTAGCATGCAATATCCAAAATCTCTAGCTGTCTTCACAACTTACTTAGCTATGTTCTCCTTCCCAAGTGACAGAGTTCTTGCTCATTCCTTTAATGATTCTTTATTCAAAGGCCAAAGACATCTTAAACTCAACAAGCCAAAACCAAACTCATCCTCTCTCCTGACATAAATCTGAATTTCCTTCTCTTTACATCATAATTGGTCACACCAAACACATTTAATTCATCACCAAATTCTACAGCTTGTTCTTCCCAAACTTCTCTCACCATAGACCCAGCTTTAGTTGACCTTCCTTATCTCTTTCCTGACTTGTTATAATAGCATTTTACCTGCCTTCCATCCTCTGCTCTGAAACCAGAGGAATTTCGCAAAGCCGTAGATCAGGTAATGTCACTGTGATGGTTTCTAGAATGAGGCCCACGATTCTCAACTTCTCTCTTTCTCTCATGCCCATATCCCCCCCTTTTGACAAATCCCCAAATTCATCAAGAATTCTACCATTTTGCACTACTTCCATTGCTCCCACCCTGGCTCAAGCCACCGTTGTCTCATGCCATGCCTGGATTATTGCAGTGGTCTACTCTCTGTTTTCAAATCATCTGCCCTTTGTCGGTTCTCCCACTGCTGGAGACCGACAAAGCCGGGCTGGAAGAGACCCCGGACCAGCCGGCGGCAACCTCTTATGGGGCTGAGCGGGATGATGAGTGTCGCAGGCCCGATCCCCTCTGCGCTTCGGCCCCGGGGACAAAGAAAGAACACCGAGCCAGGAGAGCAGTCAAAGCCGGAACTCTGTTTATTACAGCAGACAGGGATTTTTATAAGGTACTAGGGGCGGGGGAGCCCTTATCCAATAGGGAGTTGACACACTGCTATCCGGGGGGAGGGGTGAGGACAGGGCAAGCGGGAAAAAAGTGCAAAGTCACTGTACCCCGGAAGAGAAGGCAGCTAGCGACGTGTACATTAGCGCTTATGAAATGGCGGCGGCAAACTTATGCCTTTAAAATGGCTACTGTTGAAAGACAGGATTTACACATGGACAGGCACCTTATGGTGGAAATGCACCGAAATGTGGCCCAACAGAGGAGAGTTCGGGGTTCTCCAGAGAAACAGACCAATAGGGTGAACACACACACACGTACACACGCACACGAGTGCACACGCATGCACACACATTTTAAGGGACTGGCTCACGTGATTGTAGGGCTGGCAAGTCTGAAATTTGTAGGACAGGCCAGCAGTTTGAAGACTTAGGGAAGAGTTGATGTTGCAGTTTTATGTCCTTGACCCTCATGGGCTGCTCTTATCACATTAGGCAGAATACTCATCACAGAACAAAAGTCAGATCACTCACTCCTCTACTTAAAACCCTCCAGTAGTTTCCCTTCTCGTTCAGAGTAAAAGCCGAAAGTTCATAAAATGGTCTAGAAAGCCATTCACAGTCAGTACCCCCTCCTCTCTGCCTCCTGTCACCTTGTCGACCTCATCTCCTACCACTGTCCCCTCCATCCCATTTCACACACCATCCTCCTCTCTCTTCTCCAGACACACCAGGTAAACTCCATGCTGAAGACGTTGACTCTTACATTTTCTGCTGTCTGGAACATTCTTCCCCCAGATGCCACCCTCTCCGCCACCTCCTTCAGAACGAAGATCAAATACCACCTCCTCGGCAAGGCCTTGCCCAGGCACAACCACTGCCACAGGCATTCCCTGTTCTCCTCTGATTTTTCTCCTTGGCATTTATTATCATGTGACATCCCATGTTGATTTTCTCACTCTGTAAAATGTAAACTCACAGGAAAAGGCACTTTAAAAAATTAATTTGCAACTTATAAATCTTCAGAACGCAAACACTGCCTGGCACCCAACAGGCACACACAATACCATTTGTTGAATGAATGAATAAGACATAGAAGGGTATTTAACACCTGCCCTCTCCCCCAGCAGACCAGCTCTTACACGTTCTCATCACAGACTTGAGACTTGCCCTCTAGTCATGCTTTAGCACTTGCAGTTCCTCCAGAGTCATGATTACACGTATATGTACACATATACATATATTTCTTCATTCATGTTATTCTGTTTTCCCTGTAATGTGCCCCAGTGGAGAAAGGCTTGTTCTTCCTTCAAAACCCAGCTCACAGGTCATCTCCTTGCTGCAGGTTCCCCTGCACTTCCTTCCAGCCAGATTTACTTGTTCCCTGTCTCCCTCATCAGAATGCTTTGTGCAAACCTCTATTACAATATTATCTAGCACTCTCACTGTTACCATTCAGGTATCTGTCTCCCCAGGCTTCCCCATCTTTGTGGTTTCTGTAGCCCACAGACAAAGAGCTAAAGGCTTCAGTACAGGTGTGCAATAAACATTTGCTGCATTCTCCATTACACTGAATACGGGAAGGAAAGGGGATTTTGAGACTGTTTCTTACACTCTGAGTATATCTAAAAAAACTTAACACAGTGCTAGGCAAGTAAATAATAAATTTCAGAGGTTCTAACAGAATGATTAATCCAGTGTTTGCCAAGCTTGCCTAGTTATAAAATGTTTTTTGGAAACTTGTTAAAAAGTACAGATTCCTAGGATCTACTCCAGACCTACCAAGTCACAATCTCGAGGGAACAATCCAGAAAAGCTATATTTTTTAACAAATACCACAGGGAAACCTCATGACAACCAGGTTTGGGGAAACCCTGCATACACTCACCATAGCTGATGCAGGAGCTTGGAACATGTATGAATGGAATTTTATTCTTTTGCCTCACATATGCACTTTAGATGTTTTGATGGCTAAATGTGGGTAAATGTTTTCAGCCTTGACTCCTTCCTTAAAAATTCTAGACCACTGCTCTGAGCCGGTAGGAGCCAAAGCACAAAGAGCAAAGAACCACAGGGTTTCCTTAATGTTTTCTAAAAGATTCATGAATTAACTTTTGGAGACTTGTCTTCTGTTGGCCTCAGTTCACCCATCTGTAAAATGAATATGATGGTGCCTCCTCGCAAGGGTATTGGAAAGTTTAATTATATTTTGAAATTCTTTGCATCTGTCAAAGAGTGGAGACGTGCAATGTCTAATTAAGAGCAGTGAGTTAGTATTCCTGGGTCATTATGCTATTAATTTCATGTCTGCATTTAAATTCAGATATGAAAGAGCCCCTTGGTTTTCATTTTAAACATCTCCTATGTCCCCTTGTTTCCCATTGTGTAGTGGGGCCCTGCCACAGAGTCCCCCTTTAGGCCAAGGGGGCATTTCTTTGTCTGTCATTTCTGGAATCTCTTGTGACTCAGCACAATACCAGCTCACAGCCAAGCTGGGCTCCATTCTGCCTTCTGACACTTGAGCAAGCTCAGCCTCAGTTACCTCATCTATAAAATGGGGCAATGTTTACTCCAAAGGGCTATAGTGAAAACAAAAAAATAGATGCTAAATAGATAATAGTTATTTTTAAAAAGAAAAAAAATGTTGAGACAAAAGATTGAGCATTTAAAAGAAAAATTTTACTACCAAGAGCCCAGTGCAGTGTACTCTAGGTTCCCAGGGACATGAGATTTGGGGGGAGGAGGGAAGGGGAGAGATTGGGTAGGTCTTTTAAAGCCAAAAGACCCTGAAGTGTCTGTGTCTGTTCCTATATCATGAAAGCTAAGCCCCTGAGTATTGCCGAAGGGGTGGGATTATCTGAGCTGTTGCTCAAGTAGGTAGTGAGTCATCAGGAAGGTGGGGCTCTCACCTCGGAATGTTGGCGTCCAGCTTACCTCTGCTGCACAGGTGATGTGCTTGCAGTGGAACTTGTCTCCAGATGGTTAGGTTGGGGTTTGTCAATATTATAATGCTGATTATTAATTATATTATTAAACATAACAAGTTGTCTCCTTTGTATCTTTCCACCTTCCTTCTAGGCATTCTTTTCAGCTCCTGTTTCATCCTCTTTTAGATTGCCCTCGTCTACCGCTACTCCTCGGAGCTTATGAATATCAGAATAAAACGCCATGTTCAGGAGTCCCTATTACGCTTCCTATTCAGGCTTGAGTGCCCAGCTACCTCATCAGAGAAATTTGCCAACCTAATGTCCTAATATGTAAGGATATTTCTATGGCTTTTTATAGGTAAAGTTGTCCCTCTCAGTGGTTTTCCAAAGTAAATTTGCAGGCTAACTGGTGGACTGCAAGATAAAGAGGGGAAGGGAAATGTTTTGGGATGGGCCACCTTTGGGCAGCCCTTCGACTACTCCTAGGGAGCAGCGTACCTCCCCCAAGCTGGAGGAGTGAGATGCTTGTATTGATCAGGGTTCTCTAGGGAAATAGAATCAATAGCAGAGAGAAATTTTACAGAATTGGCTCTTGTGATTGTGGGGCTGGCTAGTCTGAGATTTGCAGGGCAGGCCAGCAGGCTGGAGACTCGGGTGAGAGTTGATAATGCAGTTCTTTGAAATCTGAAGGGCTACAGGCTGGGAACTCAGGCAGGTTTTCTATGTTGCAAAGTTGGAGAGAATTCCTTCTTTGGGAAACCTCAGTCTTTGCTCTTAAGGCCTCCTACTGATTGGATAAGGCCCACCCACATTATGGAGGGTAATCTGGCTTTACTCAAAGTCTACTGATGAAAATATTGATCAAATCCAAAAAGTACCTCATAGCAACATCTAGATTGGTGCTTGACCAAACAACTGAACACCAGTCTAGACAAGTTGACGTGTAATATTTCCCTTCACAATGGTCAATTTTATTCTTATTAGGCCATTCTTCAGGGAAAATGATCAGTTGCTTCCCCTTCTCAGTTTTCCCACCTCTGCTTGTCTATGAAGGCAGAATATGCCAGAAAGAACAAGTGTAGAGAAAAAGGCAAGGTGAAGGCACCATAACATTTATGCAAAGCTACTATTATTCCCAAAGTGATTCCAAGTCACTTTTTAAAATATAAACATTTTTTTTAACTCTTACATTTGGTTAATTCAATGTCTATTCCCACTCCCACCTTTAATCCTTTACACTTAGGCTAAGAAGTACAAAGTCCATCTGGTGGTGGCAACAGTGACCCAGGGGTCTCACATTGCAAGATGATGGAAACAGAGAGAGCAAAGAGAGAGAGACTCACATGTGCTTGTCTTTTAAAGCCGTCAGAACTACACACCTGGCCACCATTTTTAATCCATTCACTATGGCATGGTCCTCCCCTGGCCCCCCATAACTAATGTCCTTTTCACATGCAAATACACCCATTTTATCCCCACAGTCTTAACTTGTTCCAACTCAAGAGTCCAAAGTCCCATCTGTGAAATCAATACAAATTATCTACTTCCAAGATACAGTGGTGGGACAAACATAGGGTACATATTCCCATTCCAAAGGGAGAAATAGGCAAAAGGGGTACCACGTCCTAAGCATGTCTGAAATCCAGCAGGGTAGGCATATAAATCTCAAAGATGATGAATCATGTACCTTGAGTCGGTGTTCCATGTCCTCTGCATGCTGGTGTGCGGTTTGAGTCCCCAAGTCCTTGGGCGGCTCTATTCCTATGGCTTTCCTGGTTGCAGGCCACACTTCAGCTCTCCCAGGCTGTCCTTCCACTCCATAGCTCCATAGGTCTGGGGTCTCCATGGCGGTCCTGCTCTCATGGCTGCACTAGACATGGTGCTGATGAGGTTTCTCTGCTGCAACTCCGACCCCATGTTTCTGTTTGGCATTGTTCTAGCAAAGGCTGTCTGCAGTGATTCTGCCCCTGTGACAGACCTGTTCCTGAGCCTCCAGACTTTTCCATACATCCTTTGAATTCTGAGTGGAGGCCCCCACGCCTTCTGAGCTCTGGCATTCTGTGAGCCTGAAGACCTAACACCATGTGGACACCAGCAAGGCTTCTGGCTTGTATTTTCCAAAGCTGCACGTCAGCTACACCTGGGGCTTATTTAGCCAGAGCTGGAGCAGCCAAAGCAGCTGGGGTGCTGGTGCTAGAAGCAGTTTCCCAAGGGGGCCCTAAGCAGTGAGCTCATGGAGGGCTCCTTAAGCCAGTTCCCCAAGACCATATTGTTTCCCTAGATCTTTGGGCCTGAAGTGGAAGAGTTGGCCCCAGAGGCTTCTGCAATGCCTTGAGGGCCTTTTATTCCTTCTCTTGCTAATCCTGTTCCTTTGTATTAATCTTCTTAGCACCACTGGATTTTCTTTCTGAAAACGTGTTCTGCTTCTCTACCACATGGCCCTGCTGCAAATTTTCCAAATCTATACACTGTACTTCCCTTTTAAATTCTGGCTTTATATCATGCCTTTGGCACCATAACTCAGAGTAAGTTGTCACAAGTAGCCGTGCAGCTTCCTTAATGCTTTGCTGCATAGATATTTCTTCCACCAAATACTCTGGTTCACAACTCTTAAGTTCCAACTCCCACAAAGTCCTAGGGCATGGACACAATGCAGCCAAGTTCTTTGCCAGTTCATAGTAAAGGTGATCTTTGCCCCAGTTTCCAATAAACTCCTTATTTCTATCTGAGACCTCTTCTGAATTGTCTTCACAGTCCACATTTCCATAACCATTCTGCTCAACACCATTCAATAGGTCTCTAAGACATTCCAAACTTTCCCTCATCTTTTTATATTCTTCTGAATTCTCCAAACTCCTCCAAACTCTCCTCAACATCCAGTTCCAAAGCCATTTCCACATAGTCAAGTTATAAGCAACACCCCACTCCTGGTACCAATTTTCTGTTTGAGTCCATTTTGTGTGGCTACAACAGAATACTTGGCACTAAGGGCCTCCATGGCCAGGACTGGTATTCAGGACACCCCTGCTGCTAATAGCCCCCCTTCTGCTGAGGGCCTGCCAGTTCTGCCCCAAGTGCTTCCTTGGCCTGGACTGGCACTAAGGTGTCCCCTGGCTGGCCTGCCCCTAGGGCACTCCTGGCCTAGCCTGGCCTGGACTAGGGCTACCATAGCCAGGCAGTCCTACCCCAAGGCCAGTGACCTGGCCTGCTCTTAAGGAAGCCCTGGCCCTGCCTGGCCTTCCCCTAGGTCTCCCCTAGCCTGACTGGGGAGAAAAACAGAAGGAAAGAAAGAAAAAAGGAAGGAAAGAAAGAAGGAAAGAAGAAAGAAAGAGCCCCTAAAGGAAGAAAGAAGGAAGGAAAAAAGAAAAGGAAGAAAGGAAAGAAAGAAAGAAAAGGAAGGAAGAAATAAAGAGCCCCAAAAGAAAGAAAGAAGGAAATAAGGAAGGAAAGAAAGAATAGGAAGAAAGGAAAGAAAGAAAGAAAAAGAAGGAAGAAAGAAAGAGTGCCAAAAGAAGGAAAGAAGGAAGGGAAGAAAGAAAGAATAGGAAGAAAGGAAAGAAAGAAAAGGATATGAGGGAAGGTAGGAAAGCAGGGAGGAAAGAGGGAAGGAAGGGAAGGGAGGAAGGAAAGAAAGAAAAGTAAGAAAAAAAAGGAAGGAATGGAAGGCAGGAAGGGAGGACAGGAAGGTAGGGAAGGCAGGAAGGGTGGGAAGACAGGAACAGAGAGAAGTCAGGAAGGGAGGGAAATAAAGGAATGGAAGGGAAGGAACAGAAGGGAAGGGAGGGAAGGGAAGGAAGGAAGGAAGGAAGGAAAGAAAGAAAGAAAGAAAGAAAGAAAGAAAGAAAGAAAGAAAGAAAGAAAGAAAGAAAGAAAGAAAGAAAGAAAGAAAGAAAAAAAAAAGAAAAGAAAAGAAAAGAAAAGAAAAGAAAAGAAAAGAAAAGAAAGAGTCCCTCAAGGGCCCTCTTGGACTGGACTGCTCTGCCTCTAAGAGATCCCCTTGCCTCACCTGCCCTGCCACTAAGGGAATCTCTGGCATTTCCTGGCCTGCCACTAAGGGCAGCCCTGGTCAGGCATTCTTTTAATGGCCCCACTGCCACTAAGGGTGGGCCTGACCAGGCCTGCATGAGAGACCCACTGCCTCAGAGCTGCCCTGGCCTGGCACTAAGGGGCCCCCTGGCCTAGCACAGCTGGTGCTAAGGGCCTCCATGGTCAGGTCTACAATTCAGGGCCTCCCTGCCACTAAAGGCCCCCTTCTACTAAGAGTCTTCCAGACCTACCCCAAGTGCTTCTTTGGCCCAGCCTGATGCCCCTGGGGACCCCCTGTCCCTGCCTGGCCTTCCCTTAGGGCCCCCCTAGCCTGGCCTGGAATGTCCCTAGGATCCTGCTAGCCTGGCCTGACTTGGTACTATTGGCCCACCTGGCCTGGACTGGCCCAGAGCCAAAGACTGGCCCAGAGCCAAGGACCACCCTGGCAAGTCTTGCCTGAGCTTGCCTCCCACTAAGTGTGCCCATGGCCTGGCCTGCCCCTATGGCCCCTGTGCCCTCACCTGCCACTAAGGGCTGTCCTGGCCAGGCATGCTGCCAAGTGCTTCCTATCACTAAAGGCCAGCCTGTCCTGTCCTGCCCAAGGAACCCACTGGCCTGGCCTGCCATGTGGCACCCCTTTACTGGTCTGCCCCTAGTGGACAACTGCCATAAGGGCCACCTCCTGCTAAGAGCACCCCTAAAAGCCCTAAGTGCCCCCTTGACTGGCCTGTCCAGAAACCCCTTGGCCTGTCTTGGTGCTAAGAGCCACCCTGGCCTGATGTGGCCTGCCACTAAGGGTACCCCTGGCCTGGAAGGCATGCCCTAAGTGTTTCTTGGCCTGCCATAGCACTAAAGGCCCCCCTTCCCCCTTTTCTGGCTAGACCCTAGGGCACCCTGGCCTAGCATGCCCAAGGGACCAATTATATTGGTCTTCCCCTACAGGCCCCAGAGGCTGGACTACCAGTCAGGGCACCCTGCTGCTTTCTTTTCTTTCTTTCTTTATATCATATGTATGTATGTATGTATGTATATATATATATATATATATATATATATATTTTTTTTTTTACTATTTTTTTTCTTTGTTGTATTCTTTATGGGTTTTCTTTTTCTTTTTTTTTATATTTTTCTGTCCTTTCTTTGCTTTTTCCTTTTTTGGTTCTCTTTTTCTGGTTTTTCTTTTCTTCGTTGGGGTTTTCTTTTCTGTGGGGGTTTCTACTTTTGAGGGTGGTTCTTTCTTGGGAGAGTTTCTTTTTGTTAGAGTTTCTTGTTATTCTGGGAGTTTTATTCTTGGGGAGTTTTTGGTTTTCTTTATTTTGGTTTTCTTCCTTTTGTTGAGGTTTTCTTCTTTTGGCGTGTTTTCATTTTGTTGGGGTTTTCTTTTTGTTGGGATTTTCTTCTTTTTGTTGGGGTTTTCTTTTCTGGGGGTTTCTTCTTTTGGGGCTTTTGGGGGGTTTTCTTGTTTTCATAGGGGGATCTTTTTCTTTTTGGGGGGGCTTTCTTCTTTTCATGAGAGTTTTCTTCTTTCTGTTGGAGTTTTCTTTTCATTAGGATTTTGTTTTATTTGGTTTTTTTTCTTCTTTTATGCCGGTTTTCTTCTTTTTGTTAGGGTCTTCCTTTGGGGGTTTTCCTTTTTGTTGGAGTTTTATTATTTGGGAGGATTTTTCTTCCTTCTCTTGGGGTTCTTTTTGTTTGGGTTGTCATCTTTCAGGGGTTTTTCTTTATGTTGTGGTTTTCCTGTTTGGGGTGTTTTCTACTTCTTTGGGGTGTTTTCATTTTGGAGGTATTTTCTTCCACTTTTGGGTGATTTCTTCTTCTTTGGGGTGTTTTCCTATTTTGTGTGTTTTCTTCTGTTTGGGGTTTTCTTCCTTTCTTCTTCTTTTGCATGTTTTCTTCCTATATTGTGTGTTTTCTTCCTTTTATGGGTATTTTATTCTTCTTTGGACACTTTCACCTTCTGGGTGTTTTCTTCTTCATCATGGTGTTTTTTTCTTCATATTGGTATTTTCCTCTTTTTTTTTTTATTTTTGTTTTTTTCTTTTCTAGTCCAACTTCTCAGCCAGCTCTATCTTTATATGCTGCCCTGACTGTAGTGCACTGGTGACCTCCATGTTCTAACTGTGGATGGAAAGAAGCCATCAGTGGCCACCTGATATAGCTGGAGACCCATGGCACAGGGAAGGAGGCACAGGCACTGGCTCACAGATTGCCTTCCTAGGTACCATTTCATGTGAGGTCTCCACCACCCCATTTAACAGGTGGAGAAACAAAGGTCCAGGGGTTGAGGGTGGAGGGCAGGCTGGCAGGGTGGGTGGCACACCAGCCTGATGAGGCCAGTCTACAGCTTAGCCACATGCTCCTGGAGCTCACAGGCCTGGGACTGCACACAGCTGGTGGTGGTATGGTGGTGCTATGTGCCCTCCAGCACCTGCCTGTGCTGCTTGCCTCAGAGCACAGCAGCCTGCCCCAGCTCCAGAAGCTGTTTCTCCTGCTCCTGGTTCAGGTGGCTCAGACCCTTGTTGTCCTTTACCTGACCCTGGAGCTGACCCGCCAGGCTCTCCAGCTGCTTCTGCAGCTGCTCAGCCTCCACCTGAAGCCACCGTTCTTCCTCGCTGGGCCCTGCTGGAGGCTTCAGGGATGGAGGCTCAGCTGAGAAATGAATTGGATGATAAGGGCTCTGGCCTCTGGAGTTACACAAAACCCTCTTCTTAACCCACAGCTCCTAATTCAGGCTCCTCACCCCAGACCATGGCTTCCTGGCTAATCATTCCTCATGCCCAGATAATGGCCAATCATACAAACCACTTTCAAATAGAGTTCTTCACATTCTTGTGCTCAAGACAACTGTGGGTGGCTGACAATGGGCACTGCACCCCTCTTTGCAGACAGGGACACTGAGGCTCAGATGGGCAGACTTGCCATCTGCTGGCACACACCTCTTTCTCTTCCCCCAACATGCTCCTAGGCCACCCCAGCCCCAACTTACCTGTCTGCCTGCTTGTATCATCCAAACAGGTCTCTAGCTCCTGGACCTGACTAGGCCACGCTTCTCCCTCGAAGTTTGCACCTGCTCAGAGACAGGGGCATGAGCCATGGAGGGAGCAGCTGCAGAATGGACAGGCTGCCACCTTCCTCTCTACCTCCACCCCCATAAAACCAAAACCTTGTGCTGCAGCCACTCACTTGTTGTGGCAGGAGCTTGGGTGTTTCGAGCTTTTTCATAGGAAGTTGCAAGGCAGCCTTCTCCATCACAAGGACCCAAAGCTTCCCCTTCAGTTGGGACTGGTGACACTTGAGATCCTCATAGTCATTCCTATGACCAGAGGTGGTGGAGAATGGAAAGAACAAGGAACAGAAAGGACAACTTTGGTAATCAATGCACTGACTATGACACACAACCAGAGGCCCACGGCATGGGAAGGTGACCCCAGGAACCAAGAGTCATAAGTACCAGTCCAGAGAGTGGACATGAATTGCCTGAGGTCACACATGAGTCACTGGCACAGCTGGGGCCAGAGCTTGGCTCTGCACATGTCCAAATCTGTGCATCCACCTCATCATGCTCACCTGTATACCTCCAACCTCCCACCACATCACCCATGCTGAGGCCCCCCAGACCTGCCATCCACCTTCCCCCTCCTACCTGTTGTACTCCAACTGCAGGTCGAGAGCATCTCACTCCTTTATCAAATCGTGGTAGGACTGCAAATACAGAGAGGTGAAGTCAGGATTCAGGAGGGAGATGTAGTCAGGGCACCCTAACACTGACACGTACAGTAACCATTTGGCAGTAATATTTCCTCCCCCTGAGTCACCCTTGACATTTTTTCAAGACATTTCCAAGCCCGTGTTCTCAGTTGGTTTTACTAAGAACTCAGTAAGTGTGGAAGAAGAAGTGAAAGAGATCTGATTTACAGCTGGCTGACAGAGGCCCAGGAATATCAGGTCATGTTGCAATTGTTATGACTGTCATCACCATCATTTGACTCTGTATTGAGTGTGTCACCAGGCACCATGCTAACAATCCATTGAATCCTCACAACCACCATAGGAGGGAGTTACTATTATTATCTCCATTTTGTAGATGAAATGCAAAGTATTAGAGGCTAAGTGCTAAGACCACTTACAGCTGGGATGTGAACATCCATGTCTCTCTAATTCTCTAAGCCCATTTTTTCCCCTGGGGGTGGAGGCACAAGCATGAGGGCAGGTGGCTGGACTCACCCCCTCGGCCTCCTTCTGCTGTGCAGAGACAGCAGTCAGATTCCATTTCAGCTCTTTTATCTGCTGCTCACGTGAGCACAGGCAGCTCGCCAGATGTTCACACTCCCCTAGAATGACAGAGATCAAGACAGAGCCCAAAGGACTCCTCCAAAGGCCTACCAGGGCACCAGATTGAGGGAGGAAGAGTGCCCAGATTCATACCTGCTTTCTGCCAGACCACATCGTGAGCATCAGCCAGGGCTCTCTGTAACTGTGCCTTTTCAGACATTAAGACATCAGTGGTCCTAATCTGTACCTTTGGGAGAAAAGCCAAACAGGTGCTGAGAGAGAGGGGGAAAAAAGTTCTCTAGGGGACATGAAGGATGCCATACAGTCCACTCACCTGAAGTTGTTCCACGGGGAGCTCTCCTGCTGACACCTACTCTCCTGCTATAGGAAGAGGAAAGAAACATCTCTTACCAGGAAGGCAGAGATGCAACAGTAAGGGATAGGCCCCAGGAATGCCATCAATGGCCCAGGATAGGCCCATGAGTGAGACCAAATTCTCAGGGACCTGTGTGGCTGAGGGTGGGGTGCAGGGGGTGAGACTTGTCCAAGTTGGGAGTAGGCAAGACAAGCCCATGGCCTCTCCATCTGAGTCTTTCTCCAAACCCATCAGCATGGAATGAGCAAACAAAGAAATCATGTTCCTTTTCCAGTTGATCCAGAGTTTCCTGGTGCTGTTTTTTTCTGTGTAGAGAGTCACAGGAAGTTGACTGAGGTTGTCCCCCTCGGTTCCATTCTCCAGACCAGAGTGGTGGGCAGGGGATAGGAATGGACTTTCAAGGAAAAGCTCTCAGACCCCATGTGGACGCAAATTGACAAACTCTCCTCAAACTCCCAAGGAAAGAGAATTTGGGTCTTTGTTGGTTTTCACTCACAGCTACAGAGCTAAATGTCTGAATCTGGATTCTCTTTAAAGAACAACCATAGACACCTCTAGAAATGGAGGCTAAGAAAGGAAAGACTACCCTTCTTCCAGCTTGTGATTCACAAGGGTGCATGTATTCACCACAAACCACACCCTATGGGACAGGGACTGTTCTTAGTAGCAGGGATCCAGGAATGAAAAGGACAGGCAAGATCCCTGTCTCCTTGATGTTTCAAGTGCGCCTAGAAATCTTTCATTCTTAGAGCTGCAAGGGACCTTTGACACCCTATAATTCTATCTCAGGACACTCCAACCCAGGCAGGAGAGGTGGACAGGAACTAAGCCAGGGTTGGAACAGAGGGCTACTGACAACAGCCTAGTGTTTCCAGCAAGGGACAGCCCAGGGCTTGTGTGGTGAGGATTCAAGAAGGGGTGTCTGGAGAAGAGAGAGTGGGTGGACAGGGCAGCAACAGAGTGAGCCATGCTGCATGGTCTGGGGTTCCTCCCACTGAGACCTAGGCCCCCCAGCACCCCATTCTCCCTTGGCACCAGGATCCCCCAGACCCTTTCTTTAGAGCCCCAAGGTGAAATTTGAGCCCATGATTGGCAGCATGTAATCAGGAGACCCCAGTGGACTCTTACCATTCCTGGATCATGCTCCTTTAATGTTTGTTTTCTATGTAGCTGGAGTACCAGGCTACTGCCAGATCTAGACACGTGCAGAGAGGAGGAGTTGGAGGAGGGTTTGAAGAGAGATAGAGAGAACAATCATTAGGGGTGGGGGTGGGGGCTGTCTCAGCTGGCAACGGGGCACCCAGCCCCCACCATGGGACGCGGTTGGGAGGCTGGCCTGCAGGGGCACTTACATCCAGATCCTTCACATAAACTGATATCACAAAGGCCTCCGCACTGATGTATGTTGTGGGCTAGAAGAGATGAGAGTGCACATGGAGACGTTCTGTCCCCCTCAGTGGCTAAGCCCTCTGATATCTTTTCTTTCCCATCAACTGGCAAAAGTCTCTTTCCTGCCTGGCTTGAACTGGCCCTTCCTCCTGTAGCCTCTTTGTGCCCACTTCTCAAGGGCTCTCTCCCCATCACCTCTCCCCTCCTGAGCAGCTCTCATCTTGTACTTTTGTTTTGTTTTTTGGTGGTGGTGGTCAGTATAGGGATTGAGCCTTGGAACTCGGTGTTATCAACATCATCCTGTGCTTCCTGCAGCAGGATCTAATGAGAGCCAAGCTCATGGTCCATCTTTGTGTGTACAGCTTCAAGAGAGAAGGTCAGAGAAGAGTCCTAATCATATTCCTAGCAGAGGAAGAGGTAGGATTCAAACCCAGACTTCTTAACCAGTCCCTGACACTTCTTCCATGATTGTTACCATTACCCTCTACTGCCCCCTGAACCCCCTGTTCCCAGGAGCCTGACCAGCTGAGACTCACCTCCTTAGGCAACTGGCAACCCCCAGAAGTGGTTGAATCAGGGCTACTGCCAGTTTTCATTTTGTTCTTTGCTCCTGGAGGACCACCAGGGCTGTTTCTCTGTTGGTAATCTCTTAACTGTGAAAAGGAAAAGCAATAATATTCAGGAGAACTATAAGCCCCTATTCTTGCATCCTACTTTACAGTTTTCACAAAATATTCTTACTTATACCATCTGATTTAATGTCACCAGCAACCCTATAAGGTGTTGTAATGATCATTAAATGGCTGAAGAAATGGATTGATAACATGACTAAAAAAAGGCAATAATGGAATTTAACTTTAGTCTTCTGGGGCTTTGTCATGAATCAGCAGCTGCCAGATGGCAAAATACAAATCAGACATTGGGGTCCTCTCTTAGAGAGCGGTGAAGAGCTGCACACCAGTACTTCTCAGACGTCCACATCAATGTATCCTAATGGCAGAAGTCAGTGAGAGCACACCCCTCTGGGGACCTAACAAAAAGAGAACAACCCAAGTATTATTTCAGAGAGATGGCTATTATGATCTTACAAATCTAGGCAAATGTCACCCCTAAGTAAATAGGTTTTTTCTCTCTCAAAAGAATCAAGCAAATGTGATACTTCAGAAAGATGCCCCCTATGAATCTTGTGGCACCACAGATTGAAATGATCTGGGCAAGATTCAAGTTGTGAAGTTCAGTTGTCCAGGATTTGTTCCACAGAAGATAAGCACATCTCCCTCCAGAGAGTTGCGACTGAAATGTGCTCTGGTCCCAGAATCCTAGGGAATTCTAATATGAGATATAGTCTCGGAAATAAATTGTAAAATGTCTCTAGAGAGTAGAAACCTGGGAGAAAAACAAACCAAACCCATTCTCCCAATTGTCACCCAGAGATATTGTCTACATTTGGGCCCACTGGTGAAGTGTACTCTTTTCAGGTTGTCAATATTCAAGTTAAGGGAGTGAGGGAGCCAGAAACCTCTCTCGGTCCTGGGTCCCTTAGTCCTGAGCAACCTTTCAAATGTAAATTTGTGCCACAACCAGAGAAGCCAGAAAGAGGGTGAAAACGGGGGACTGGGACATCAGGTCAAAAGCAGGGCTACAGGCAGTAATGACAGGGGGTGCCTGGCGAGGGCAGGGGATGGGCTCCTAAGAGGACAGGGAAGGCTGAGAAGACTTTGGTGAGGGGAGTCAAGAGGTGCAGATGGGCAAGCTCCATGTGCCTCAGAAGTACACAGAGTCCTGCCCCTGTCCTGCCATCAGAGGGGCCTCGGGCTCCGTCTGGTACCTGCAACCCAGCATGCTATACCTTTTTCTTGGCCACAGCCAATTTCCTCTGTTGGGTTTCCTCCAACATCTCAGGGCAAGGAAAAAGAAGTGGGGGCCACATCACCATCATCCAAGCACTGCAGAGTCACTTCCTTCAGCTAACAGGGCAGATGTGCAACAGAACCAGAGCCTGTGGGAGCGGGTGGTACCAGGCAACACTGAAGTGGGCGTGGCTTCAATGCTCACAGCCCATTGGCAGATGAGAAAGATGAAACTAATGGGGGCACGGCCAGAACACAGGGAAGGGTGGAGTCACAACGAAAGCTGTGATTGCTGGCCCCACCCACCCGATGCTCAACACAATGACTAGGAAAAAGACAGATACACAATAAAAATCCTACTTTTGAAGGCATGACAGAGTTGTGGAAACAATAATTAGATGAGCTTGAATTTCATAAAGAGAGAATTCTAGGGCAGGGTTTTTGCTAATTCTCAGTTGGGACTGATATCACACTTGGCCCACATGGGGGCAGAAAAACCAGGGAAGTCTTGGTTGGTCAGTCATGCCTGGAGCTGGCATGAGAGATCACACAACTTGAGAAGCATTGACTGATGTCTCAGGGGTCCCAGTAGTCGGTCTCAACCCACCCCATCTTCTTACCAGGTTCTTGACTCTGCCACAGAAAAGAATTCAAGAGTGGAGTCACAGGACAAAGTGAGAATAGGTTTAACATAACAAAGAAGAGATACAGATTTGATAGAGAGAGAGAGAGAGACCTACACCAACTTTGACCGAAAAGCAAGTAATACAGACTTTAAGTTCAGTACCGAGTGGGGGCTGGCTCAAGAGAATGAGCAACTGCTCACTGAAGGTAAGTTTGATACAAAGAGAAAGAAATACACACTCCACAGGCAGAGTGCATGCTGCCTCCGGGAGAGAGAGCACCAGCCCCAGCTTCTGCTGGGATCTGGCTTTTACAGTTTCACTGTCTAATGAACATTCAATAAAAAGTGTGGTTCCCAGTTGTGTAACATAGTCTTCCACATGCTCAGCTGGTCTCTTCTTGGAGCATGCTCATTGGTTCGATCCTATTACAGGCACCAGACATATTTGAGAATATTCTGTGCTCTCTAGCTCCTGTAGCAGAAGGTCATTCAGCTACCAGGGTTACATAACCCCTCTCTACTGACCATGCCCAGCCACTGGATTTGCATAAGCCAGACCTTTGTGGTCTCATTTTCCCCATGTTGGTGCTGAAAATAGGTCTAACTGGCAATGGTAGATTTCCTCTAGGGGAGGGTCTGGAGGAGGGGCCTGAGACCTTGAGGTGTGGCTGGAAACCAGATGCATGTCTGGAAACGTGGACCCAGGGAAACTGAGCACCTCCTGTCTCATGACGTGGTTAGTGTTTTCTACAAGACATTCTGTATGCTCTGGAGATGAATGTAGAGGATTGAAGAGCCAGGCCAAGATTTCCTAAAAGTCAGAGTGAAATCTTCCTGAATCTCCAAGAGCTTGGGAGATTATGTTTCCACAGATGGACAGGGCTGCTGACTGGTCCCTCAAGACTTTTGGCACATTTTAAAGCTGCAGGATGTGTGCACTAAAGATGCAAGCTGAAACCTCATTTACTTCCTCCAGGGAAAAGATAGAATAATTTTTTAAAGTGTGGCAAAGGATAAAAATTGGAATCCAGTTGAAATGTACGCAGACTCTGGCTCATAGGAAAAGTACTGCTCACTAAGCATCTTCCTAACCCCTTGTTAGGTATGGCACCATCCAGCCTGGAGAAGAACAATTCTCTTATCTTCTCAGGCCAGCTGGCTCCTGGTGTTCTCCGGGCAATAGATCAGAAAGAATTGTCTCCAGCTCTCGGCTTCCAACCAGCAAACCAAGGGCCTCCCTGCCTCCTGCTGCCTTGCTAATTCTACTTACTTTCCACAGCCAGTTTCCAAGATGGATTGTACTGACGTAATTGCTAGTGTGAGGCTGTGGGTGTTCAGCCCCATCTTGCAGATGGAAATATTAAGCATGGCGATGAGTCATTCTTCAATGACAGAGCTAGAAACAGCACCCACAAAAGGTAGTCTCCCCACTAATTAATGCATCAGGTCAGGCTGCTAAACTCAGTCAGAGCTAAACTAAATTTAAGTTCTATAACATTCAGACAACAACCAACAGTAACTGCTGGGCTGGGTGAACAGCACTTGACTGTTTTCTGGCTGTCTGGCTGTACAGGTGATGATGGTGATGGTGACAGTGATGACAATGGCGATGAAGATGGTGATACCACTTACTGAGCTTCTATTCTATGATGCACACACACTAGCTCATTAAACCTGCCAAGCTAGGAGTTTTAATCCCTGTTGTACAAATGAGGAAACTGAGACCCACAATCGCCTTCTAAGCAAGATCACAGAACACGGATTCCGAATCTGGTCTACCTGACCTACTCTCCTAAGATGCTAACACCTGAATGTGTGGTTCTTTGGGGGAACTTTGACTTAACTGCTTTAGAATCTGTATTGTGTTCAATTATATACACTCATCCATTAGGATAACTAAGGTTGATTTACCTAATTTTGAATTTGCCAAATTAAAAATTTGTTCCAGTCAACCTTAGTCTTTAAACTTGAGGAATTTTCAAGCTAGAGATTGACATCATTATTAATACAGGTGAAGCTTCATTGCATACAGGATTTGCATACAGTGGTGTAGCTTCATTACATACAGGAAATTCCTAAGCCTAAGGAGAAGGTAGGGAAGCCAAAATTTCACAGAAATTTTGTTCCCTGATTGAATATAAAAAATGCTAAAGTTGGGAAACTTATGCAAACCAATAATAAATGAAGTGGAAATGACAATGACACGAAAGCTTACTTTAGTTGTTTGAGGTATTATAACATCTAGTGTATCATGAACTTGGCACCATGTTTACTTTTTCTCAGAGAAATGCTTCTTTTTATTATATTTCATTAATAGTTCTCATTTATTGTAAGGCTTTTCTCTGTGAAAACTCCCATTCAACTTCTTTTGAGAGTTCCCATAGGAAAATAGATCTCTTTTTTCCAAGGAAATTGCTTAGAATTGTCTTTGCTGGAATGCATGCGTTCCATTAAGTGATAGATACTGAGATACCTTGGTGGGCTCAGAAATTAATTTCCTTTGCATTTCATGGCCTTGCACACTGGTTCCCACAGTTGATTGTTACTCATATATCACTCTCTCCAATTACGAACACTGCTTGAGAAAAACTGGCTGGAGGAAACAAAAAAGTAGATCAATCATAATATTTATACCTCCTAGGAAGGAACCCATTCCATTTTCCTGGCCCATAAATACAGTATTAAATTAACTTTTCTTTAATTTATCAAATGCAAAGCATTTATGCATTCATGCATTCAACAAATATTTATTGAGTGCCTACTACGTATCAAACATTGTTAGAGGGGCTGGTGATAGGAGTAGCAAATCAAACTCAAAAATCCCTGTCTTCATAGGACTTACTTTCTAGTGGCATGTGTGTGTTCACACACACTCACACACATGCACATGCACAGTTTAGTTTAGATGTGTGTAGATTATAACCAAATGCTAACACTTGAGAAGTTAAATTGGTTATTTAGCATATTTATTTCTTAACTTCCATAGACTTAATTAGTAATTTAAAGTAAAATTTCATTAATGAAGTATAACGTGTTTATAGAGAAGTACACAAATCATATGTGATACATATACAGTTCAATGAATTTTCAAAAGAAGAACCCATCATTGCAGCCATTACCCATATCAATCAATAAAACATTACTCATCTCCTCTAAGTTCCCGTTGGCCCCCACTGGTAACTAAGCCCTTTCCCCACAGATAATCACCATCCTAGCTTCCACCATCAATATTTCGTTTGTCTGTTTTGGGACTTCATACAAATTGAGTCATACCATAAATACTTCTTTTTTGTGTTTCTGTCTTATTTCATTCAGTCTTGGATTTTCTTTTGACATTTCTCTATACTGTTGTGTGTGACAGTAGATTGTTCATTTTTTGTTGCTGTGTAGTATTTTATTGTAGAATTATGTCATCACTTGTAATTTATTCATACATTCTATTGTTGGAATTTGGATTGTTTCCAGTTTGGGGTTATTGATAGTAATACCATATAAACATTTTATACATGCATTGCGGGGCGTATACCTGTTGAATAAAAATCTAGAAGTAAAATTGCTGTGTTATAGGGTATGCGTGAGTTCAACCTTGTAGATACAGCCAAACAGTTTTCCAAAATGTTTGTTCTCTTTAACACTCCTGCCAGTTGTGTGTAAGAAGTTCCATTCACTCTATATTCTCACCAACACTTGGTGTTTTGCATCTTCTTTTTTGTTAGCCTTCCTGATTGGGTATATGAGGAATTTTCACATGATTAACATTTAAATTTCCCTGGTGACAACTGATGTTGAACATTTTTATATATTGGGCATTTGGATATTATCTTTTATGCACTGTCTCTTCAAATTTTTGGCCCAATTTATATTGTATGTTGCCTGACATTTTCTTGCTGAGATGTAGGAATTGCTCTTAGATTACGGATATGAATCCTTTGTGGTCTTGCAACTATCTTTTCTCATTCTGAAGCTTGTATTTTCCTCTCTCAATATGTCTTTTGGTTAACAGAAATTCTTGATTTAAAGTGGTCCAATTTTTTAGTGTTTTTTAAATTCAACCCTGGGTTTCCTTTTCAGTGTTTTTTGCAGTTAGTACTTTTTATGTCCTGCTTAAGAATTTTTTTTTTTTTTTGCCTTTCCACAGTCGTGAGCATAACTTTTCATTTTCCTTTAGGAAATCTACTGTGTAAACTTTAGTATTTGCATCTACGATTTACCTAAAATTAATTTTAGTGTATAACATCAATAAGGGTTAAAATTTATTTTTCCTTACATAGATTTTTTGTGTTGATGACTTTTGAGGAAAATTAAACAGATAACTAGGAGATGTAGCTAAAAATATGATTAATATTCAATAATGAGACTAGAAAACACTTTATATAGCACTTATTCTGTACAAATAGTGCCTCAAACATCTTACCCACATACTCATTTTATGCACTATGACTTAGATATGGTGTGATTCCTGTTATACAGGTTAAGAATCTAAGCCTCAGAGAGGTCTAGAAATTTGCCTGAGGTCACACAGCTAGTAAGTGGCAAAGCCAACGTTTGAACTCAGGCATTCTGGCTCTAGAACCAGCTATCCTAACCACACAAGGCAACATTGCCTCAATAAATTTTACATTGTTTATGGCCAATTATATAAGTGGGGTTATGGTGTTTAAATATGAATAGATTCTTTATACAGTGCAAATTATGTGACTTCAGAGAAATTACATTTAAAAAAATGTGTAGCTGCAGGATATAAACTGTGTTTTTCTTCCAACTACCCTTTCATTTTGCCCTGATTGTGGTACCTCTGCTGATATTTCAGGCAGACAGAACTACTCTGGGAGCAATTTTTCTTTAATTTTAAAGAGTGTGTTGCTATCTTAGTTTCCAGTACACTGGGCATGCTAAAAATGAAGCATTTAGGTCTACTTCCTGCTATATACCTCTCCCTCAGCAGTTGCTGCAATTTTACCAAGAGCTTTAAGCACAGTTTCCATCTCAACTTTCCTTGTTTCTGTGGCTTGAAGCCAGCCCTTTAAAATCAATTTTGCTTGCCCTTGACTCTGGTGGTTGAATTTCTATTTGATTTCTATATCTTATCCTTTCTTTCTTTTATTTAAATCCTGGCTTCCACCCAAAATGGGAAAAGAAATGAGCCTAAATCTTTGAATACTGATACCACCAGCTGACTGTAGGTTTACAGAGCCCACCAACTTGACTTGGGACCTACGCAAAGTATGTGTAGAGTCACTGAGGGCCACTGGCTTGTGCGTGGCAGCTGTTACAACCCACCTCAATTGCAACACACACCTCAACCATTGAGCAAAGGGAAATGGCCAGGGAGAAGAATGTGGTTTGGGGTTTTTAGAGAAAAATGCCTCCTGAGATGGAATCAACAGGCAAACCCAGTGCAGAAAGTGCAGTTGGTCCTTCTCAAGCAATTAATTAGCCCACCTCATGTGAGAGTGATGCACATGTCTGGGACAACCCTATCATACTACACAGCTCTAATTAGGTTCCACATCCAGGAGCCCACATGACTAAATGGTTTATAAATAGAATTTTAGATGTAGAAAACAGAAGCAAAAAGCATAAGTCATGACTGAATGAGTTCAATTTAATTAAAAGTTATTTGAGGTGGTGTTGAGGGAGTTGTCTCAGCTCAGGCACCTGGGGAGGCAACTGTTAGTTCTAACTTTGAAGCACAGACTTCAAAATGCAATTGTGCTGCTGGAAAGAAGTCTCTATGCTGAGTGGTATGGGATGGGAGAAGCCATTGCAAAGTTCCAGGACATGTCTATACACTAAGGGGGAAAGCAAAACCCAGAACAAATTTTCCATAAAATATGCCAGGCATTTAGAACTTTTTCCTTTATTTTTGGTCAAAGATTTGAAGGTGTTTTAAAGACCTGCCACTTTGTGTTCATGGGCTCTTGCCGCTAAAACTTTTACATTAAAAAGGTCATTTGGAGGATTCTAAGATGGCGACGGGTCTGGAGTGGCCATGCCAGGAGACAGCGCAACCCTGAGAAGTGTGCGCGGTGATACCAGAGTACTATTTGCATTTCCAAGAGTAACAAAAAACGAATAAATCTTTCAACAATGAACCTACAACGACAAACAAGCAACAACAGGTTCGAAGTTTTAGGGCCGACACGAAAGAAGACTCCTGAGAGCGCCCAAGCCCTGCTGCGGGTTCAAGCGAGCAGCCCGAGACAACAAAGGCCAAGTAAATCAGCTGAGACGACACAGAAACGGAGTGGAAGGCGCCGGACCGACCCAACTCTGCAAGCTCTGTGAGTCACCCCCAGGCCAACCCCACTTGTGGGGCAAAGCCCGACTGCTCCCCGCCCGCCTGGCTCCCACCTACCACACCAGGCTAGGCGCCCACAACAGAGCTACCTCCATTTTCTCGGGTGGGGGTGGAGACGGCCAGCTTAGTGCAGGCAGGCCAGCCAGCTCTGCTTGGCGTGGCTCCTCCCTGAGACATGCCATTTGCTTACCTCGATGCAGGGCACCCCAGGGCCTGTGGACCGGCCTACAATCCCACTCTCCCCGCGGATCCCTGATGGGGCTGGTAGCATGGGGAGTCCCTGGCCAGCGTCGGGAGGGCAGGGAAGAGGAGCCCGCCCAGATAGTCTCTCCGCCACACCCTGGGCGTCGGCCCCAGGTAAACTCCCTGTTTCTGGGAGGCAGATTCCATCTTTGGGGGCCTCAGTTTGGAAGAACCCCTAACTGATTTCTGGTGGGGAGAGGGGAGCCTGGAGTCCTCTGGAGCTAAAACTGAAGCTACTGGAGAGCTCTCCCGGAGGGCTGACCCATGCTGGGGGGAGTCAAAGAGGAACTGTGTGCTGAGGGACCCTCCCCCAAGGAGTTCACTCCTGGCAGTGGGAGAGACTGGACACCTGCTGGGCAGGGTGGGGCAGGGCACAGCTTTGATGTCTCAGCTGAAAGACAAGGTTT
>NW_007727887.1:295802-298218 GCF_000696425.1 Galeopterus variegatus
GAAGAAATTATTCAGCGAAATAAAACACACAATGGAGAGTTTAACCAGCAGGATAACAGAAGTTGAAGAGAGAACCTCGGTTCTTGAAGATGGGCTCTTTGGAATAATACAGAGCTAACAACAGCAGAGACAACCACCACAGTGCGAGAAAATATTTGCAAAATACACATCTGACAAAGGACTAATACAGAGCTAACAACAGCAGAGACAACCACCACAGTGCGAGAAAATATTTGCAAAATACACATCTGACAAAGGACTAATACAGAGCTAACAACAGCAGAGACAACCACCACAGTGCGAGAAAATATTTGCAAAATACACATCTGACAAAGGACTAATACAGAGCTAACAACAGCAGAGACAACCACCACAGTGCGAGAAAATATTTGCAAAATACACATCTGACAAAGGACTAATACAGAGCTAACAACAGCAGAGACAACCACCACAGTGCGAGAAAATATTTGCAAAATACACATCTGACAAAGGACTAATACAGAGCTAACAACAGCAGAGACAACCACCACAGTGCGAGAAAATATTTGCAAAATACACATCTGACAAAGGACTAATACAGAGCTAACAACAGCAGAGACAACCACCACAGTGCGAGAAAATATTTGCAAAATACACATCTGACAAAGGACTAATACAGAGCTAACAACAGCAGAGACAACCACCACAGTGCGAGAAAATATTTGCAAAATACACATCTGACAAAGGACTAATACAGAGCTAACAACAGCAGAGACAACCACCACAGTGCGAGAAAATATTTGCAAAATACACATCTGACAAAGGACTAATACAGAGCTAACAACAGCAGAGACAACCACCACAGTGCGAGAAAATATTTGCAAAATACACATCTGACAAAGGACTAATACAGAGCTAACAACAGCAGAGACAACCACCACAGTGCGAGAAAATATTTGCAAAATACACATCTGACAAAGGACTAATACAGAGCTAACAACAGCAGAGACAACCACCACAGTGCGAGAAAATATTTGCAAAATACACATCTGACAAAGGACTAATACAGAGCTAACAACAGCAGAGACAACCACCACAGTGCGAGAAAATATTTGCAAAATACACATCTGACAAAGGACTAATACAGAGCTAACAACAGCAGAGACAACCACCACAGTGCGAGAAAATATTTGCAAAATACACATCTGACAAAGGACTAATACAGAGCTAACAACAGCAGAGACAACCACCACAGTGCGAGAAAATATTTGCAAAATACACATCTGACAAAGGACTAATACAGAGCTAACAACAGCAGAGACAACCACCACAGTGCGAGAAAATATTTGCAAAATACACATCTGACAAAGGACTAATACAGAGCTAACAACAGCAGAGACAACCACCACAGTGCGAGAAAATATTTGCAAAATACACATCTGACAAAGGACTAATACAGAGCTAACAACAGCAGAGACAACCACCACAGTGCGAGAAAATATTTGCAAAATACACATCTGACAAAGGACTAATGACAGTGATTTCCTTGTAACAAATGGGACTATATCAAACTAAAAAGTTTCTGCACAGCAAAAGAAACAATTAACAGAGCTAACAACAGCAGAGACAACCAACAGAGTGGGAGAAAATATTTGCAAAATACACATCTGACAAAGGACTAATATCCAGAATATATAAGGAACTCAAACAACTTTACAAGAAAAAAACAAGCAACCCAATCAAAAAATGGGCAAAAGAGCTAAGCAGGCATTTCTCTAAAGAAGATATACAAATGGCCAACAGTCAGATGAAAAAATGCTCAACATCACTCAGCATCCAGGAAATGCAAATCAAAACCACACTGAGATACCATCTCACCCCAGTTAGGATGGCAAAAATCCAAAAGACGCTGAAAGATAAATGCTGGCATGGTTGCGGAGAAAAAGGAACTCTCATACATTGTTGGTGGGAATGCAAAATGGTACAACCCCTATGGAAAATGGTTTGGAGGCTCCTCAAACAGCTGAAGATAGATCTACCATACGACCCAGCTATCCCACTGCTGGGAATATATCCAAAGGAATGGAAATCATCAAGTCGAAGGTATACCTGTACCCCAATGTTCATCGCAGCACTCTTCACAATAGCCAAGAGCTGGAATCAACCCAAATGTCCATCATCGGATGAGTGGATACAGAAAATGTGGTATATCTACACAATGGAATACTACTCAGCTATAAAAACAAATGAAATACTGCCATTTGCAACAACATGGATGGACCTTGAAAGAATAATACTGAGTGAAACGAGTCAGGCAGAGAAAAAGAAATACCACATGTTCTCACTTATTGGTGGGAGCTAAAAAAAAATAAAAACAAAAAACAAATCAATTCACTCACATACACACACACACACACACACACACAAAAAAAAAAAC